>NW_027077608.1:300000-394469 GCF_963924675.1 Phocoena phocoena | reverse complement strand
CTTTCAGGGCAATTCCTGTCTACCTCCTGCAATCGTTTTCCTGAAATTCTGCCCCGCTTTCAAGTCCCCTTCACAGGCTTACTTCAATATATTTTTGGAGGATAGCTGTCATTTATAACTCTGCAGGTTTGTGAATTACAGTGCCCCTGAGCTCCTTTCTTCAACTCGGTTTCTTGTGAGCTGGGCACAAAACCGCAGGATTGCTTCAGGCCCTAATCTGTTTTCAGCAGGGCACGCTGAGCCTTTGTTTAATTCCTCTTCCTGGTGCGCAATGAGCGTTACATTTGCCCGTGCAGACACCTACAGCTAGTCTCTCATTGGTTCTCCCTATTCCTGTTCATCTTGCACAGAAATTGCAAGCTGTGCCAAACAGGAGGTTAAAGGCACTGACGCTCCAAGCGGGGAGAGTGTTAGTAAAGCATCTGGAATGGTGAACCCGAGGACCAGGATACGAAAACTGAGATGCATTTTAAATCGTTTCCCAATCACACGGTGGAGGATACTCTGGATTTCCCATGCATGTTTTAGCTGGAGGTAGAATGCCTTGAACCTGGAGAGTTGGGACCCATGGAATAGGTACCATGCAGTATGACTTCAATGGGTCTGCATTTGCTCACCGAAACTCACCAATGCTATCAGCCTGAAGTGTCCAGCCTTATGTCTCAAACAGCTCTGGGTGTAGATGTGGTCAATCCCGCTTGCATCACATGCCCTGAGTGAATTATTTAAGAATTGCTCTCTATTTCACTGTCTTTGTGTTTTGTTTTCGAAATTTATTTTGATAATGGGATTTATCGGATTTTCACTGCTGCGTTTCGGCCGCTGTACACACGCTTGATTCTCTTACGGAGACATATATATCCATGGGTTTTAATATTCTTCCTAGTCAGGTATATTCCTAGGCGTTGAATATGTGGTGTTGGGTCCATTTCGTTGAGCAAGGAGTAGGTCTTGTCTTTTACATATTTGGCTTATGGAAAGTTATCTGTGCTAATTTCAGTCTCTGGTTTTATGCAGCACCGCAACGCACCTTTCCCCATAAGCAAGCACTAGTTGGTTTTCTAAATTTGAGACCCTGTTCTGTTTTGTAATTCAGTTCATGTGTAGTCAAGTTTACATTCCGTGTATTAGTGATATCTTATGATGTTTCTTTTTCTGTGTGACGTAGTTCACGTAGAATCACCGTACCTGCATCCACTCACTATGCCGCTACGGGCCTGATGACACAGATTTCATTGCTGAGTGATATTGCATTGTACGTACGTGCCACAACTTCTTTATCCATTTTTTGCATTCTGGGATATTTACCTGGTACTGTAGACGAGCTTCTTGTGAACACAGCCATCCCAAATATTGGGGTGGCTGTCTGTTTTTGATTTTAATTTCCGTAAGCTATAGGACCATAAGTGGAAGTGCCATAGGCTGTGTTGCTTTGTTTCTTACGTGTTTCAGGAAACACCATACACTTCTCCAGGGTGGCTGCTGGCAATTTACATCCTGCCAATCAGCATAACAAGGCTCCCTGTTCTCCATATCCTGTCCTACCTTTCTGGATTTTACACTTTTTTCAGATGGCCCTTTTGCCCGGGGGGGGGGGGGGCAGTGAGATTTCATTGTAGGGCAGATTTCCTTACAGGCTTGCTTGGTTGGCCAAAAAGGGCGTATGCGTTTTTTCCTGAATATATTCAGGAAAAAACGCATACGCCCTTTTTGGCCAAGTGCATCATTGTCGACGTTCTGCCTCTTTTCCTATGCTTTCAGGGCAATTCCAGTCTACCCCCTGCAATCGTTTTCCTGAAATTCTGCCCCGCTTTCAAGTCCCCTTCGCAGGCTTACTTCAATATATTTTTGGAGGATAGCTGTCATTTATAACTCTGCAGGTTTGTGAATTACAGTGCCCCTGAGCTCCTTTCTTCAACTCGCTTTCTTGTGAGCTGGGCACAAAACCGCAGGATTGCTTCAGGCCCTAATCTGTTTCCAGCAGGCCACACTGAGCCTTTGTTTAATTCCTCTTCCTGGTGGGCAATGAGCGTTACATTTGCCCGTGCAGACACCTACAGCTAGTCTCTCATTGGTTCTCCCTATTCCTGTTCATCTTGCACAGAAATGGCAAGCTGTGCCAAACAGGAGGTTAAAGGCACTGTCTCTCCAAGCGGGGAGAGTGTTAGTAAAGCATCTGGAATGGTGAACCCGAGGACCAGGATACGAAAACTGAGATGCATTTTAAATCGTTTCCCAATCACACGGTGGACGATACTCTGGGTTTCCCATGCATGTTTTAGCTGGAGGAAGAATGCCTTGAACCTGGAGAGTTGGGACCCATGGAATGGGTACCATGCAGTATGACTTCAAAGGGTCTGCATTTGCTCACCGAAACTCACCAGTGCTAGCAGCCAGAAGTGTCCAGCCTTATGTCTCAACGAGCTCTGGGTGTAGATGTGTTAAATCCCGGTTGCATCACATGCCCTGAGTGAATTATTTAAGAATTGCTTCCTATTTCACTGTCATTGTGTTTTGTTTTTGAAATTTATTTTGATAATGGGATTTATCGGATTTTCACTGCTTCGTTTATGCCGCTGTACACGCGCTTGATTCTGTTACGGAGACATAAGTCCATGGGTTTTAAGATTCTTACTAATCCGGTATATTCTTAGGCATTGAATATGGCGTGTGGAGTCCATTTCGTTGAGCAAGGAGTAGGTCTTGACTATTACATATTTGGCTTATGGAATGGTATCTGTGCTAATTTCAATCTGTGGTTTTATGCAGCACCCCAACTCACCTTTCCCCTTAAGGAAGCATAGGTTGGTTTTCTTAATTTGAAACCCTCTTCTCTTTTGTAATTCAGTTCATGTGTAGCCATGTTAACATTCCATGTATTAGTGATATCTTATGTCTTTTTCTTTTTGAATTATGTGACTTCGAATGATCACACGTAACTCCTCTGGAGTTGTTATAACTGGCCGTATTTCATTGATTTCCAGGCTGAGTAATATTCCACTCTACATAAGCACCACATCTCTGTCCGTTTTTTCTCTGCAGATTCTTTAAGTTATATCCTAGTCGAGGATCTTTTAAACAGAGAGGTGGTAAACATTGGGGTGCCTGTGTCCTCTCGATTTTTGTTTTTCCCAAGATATACGTCCATGAGTGCAAGTGCCCTGTGCTCGGTAGCTCATTTTTTAGATGCTTTAGTAAACACAATAGACTTATCCAGAGTGACCGTTGGCAATATACATTTCCACTATAAGACTCACAGGGCTCCCTTTTCTCCTTGCCCTGTCCTGCATTTCTGGTGTTTACACTTTATGAGGACGGCTCTTCTGACTGATGCAAAGTGATATGTTTTGTAGTATTGATTTCCAGTGCCCACCTGTTTGGTTGGCTAAAAAAGTGTATGCCCTTTTCTTGAATATATACAGAAAAAGATGCATACACCCTTTTTGGCCAACTGCAATGTTGGCAATGTTCAGCCCCTTTTCTTGTGCTTAATGGCGAGTCCTTTCTACCTCTTCCAATCCCTTTCCTGCCATTCTCCGTTGCTTACAAGTCCTTTTCTCTGACTTTCCTCAAGACATTTTTCAGTGATAGATATTTTTAATTCTGCAGTTTCGTGAATTTTAGTGCCCCTGAGTTCCATTTTCCAACTTGTGTTTATGGGAACTGGCCACAAAGCATCAGGATTCCTCAAGCCCTATTCTGTTTCCATGGGCAACCCTAGCCTTTGGTCAATTCGTCTTCCTGATTGGAAATTAGAGTGGCATGTGCCTGTCCGAACACCTAGGACTTGTCTCTCATTGTTCCTCCTCCTTCTGCTTCATCCTCTGGACAAATTCCAAACTGTATGCAACAGGATGTTGACAGTGCTGACATCTCCAAGTGGGGAGACTGTTAGTAAAGACGCTGGAGTGGTGAACCCTAGCACCAAGAGATGAGGAGATGAGATGCCTTTTCCAAACTTTTCCCGATCAGACGGTATACCATCCTCTGGGTGTGACAGGCATGTTTTAGGTGTAGGAAGGGTCCCATTCATGTGAGGAGAACACCAGGGGATTTTCAATATCAGTGTCTCTCCGCAACCCAAACTGGGGAATTTTTTAAGCTACGGCTACACATATGTTCATTAAGGGCCTTGGGAAGTAGGCAGAGTCCAAACTTTAGATGATTGAAGTCTTCAGGGTCAGAAGCACTCACCACTGTCTTCCCTTAGATTCCATTTTTACTGTCATTGATGGATGATGTCAATAAAAATATCTATTGTTTTTCAGATCATTTCCCCTTATAGGTTATTGCAAAATATTGAGTGTAGTTCCCTGTGCTATACAGTAGTTCCTTGCTGATGATTTCATACATAGCAGTGTGTATGTGTTAATCCCAAACTGTTAATTTATCCCTCCTCCTACCATTTCCCTTTGGTAATAATAAATTATAAGATTTTATGCTTCTCAGAAATGGGGGAGCTGAAAGAGAGGTATCATTTTCAATGTAAAAGCATTTAAAACAAGATTGAAGCTTTAACCAAGATTATTAGATGTACATCCTTGGAAAGAAATCACTTTGTTTCTCTAATATTGACCTGACAAAGAAGACAAACCTTTTCACTGAACTTGCTTATAAGAAAGTGATGGAAATATCAAATGGAAGTGTTAGAAACATCTTATTTTACCCGAGCCTTATACACTGTTCTATGTTAATTACAGTTTGGCTCACACATCTGTTCATTGAAGTTACAATGTTCTCAATTTCTGTTACTGATCCTCCAGAGTGGACGCCAACAAGTGTCCCCCTGCCCAGTGTCATTGGAGCCAATAGATCGAGACTGAGTTTGGTTCAAAAGCAAAGGAAACTTTATATATTGATCAGAGAATGAAGAGGTGCTACCCTGTGGGCTGTGGGCTGGGCTGCTGTGTAGAGATCCTGTCAGAGTCACTGGGAGGGAGGGGGCTGAGTTCTCGAGGACCTGGTTGGCTGCAGCTCAGGCTCTATGTCACGGAGTCTGAACTGGGCCCCAGGAGCTGAAGTGTCATCGAGCCATTCTGCTCTAGGAAATCTGGTCTGAAGTGCCGGGTGTGGAACCTCTGTATGCGGGACACTAGGAGCACCTGAAATTAGACAAAGCACAAAGGATAAAAATGGTTAGACTTTATTTTATTGCCCAGATTCTATTTTTATCTCCCAGGCATTTTTAAGGGGCCTTGCCTGGGACAAACTTCTCTTCTGCTTTTGTCCCTTTCCTCATTCTTGGAGTGCTGCGGGTGCAGACCCTTCTTCTGTAACTGCTGAGTGCTGAGTTAGGAGGCTTCATACCCATGGGCGAGGGTCAGAACTTCTCCCCAGCAGCCTCCAGGTGACGTTGATTGTCCCCAGGCCTCCTGCCTCCCTGCTCGTCCACCTGAGCACCAGTATTGGAAGTGTTATAGATTCTAATGACCTTTAAGGGTCCAGAAAGGAGATGTGCAGTGGCGCTGTGAGGTCCAGTTTCACTCCGCCCCACATTTGTTCGGCCACCTTAGGCTGACCGTTTCTGCCAGCCTAGATGCTCTGACTGACCGTTTCTGCCAGCCTAGATGCTCTGACCAACAGTCTGCGCTTTCTTCCATTAGGCCCCTGAATTAACGTAAAAACAGCACCAGGTGTCAGGATCCTGCCCGCTCAGCTCCCAGACAGTCCAGGGTCAGTGGTGATGAAGGATCATGATGGTCACTGAGTCAAGAGCCTTTGGAAGTAAACAGGAGTCCAGCCGGTCTTATTGGCCACCATCATCAGGGTGTCTGTAGGCTTTTCTATGGTGACAGCATGATATACGGTTCCCCCGCCAAGATTATTAGCTCCCCTCTGGGTACAGTAAGTACTGCAAGCAGTAGTCTACTCTTTTGGGACACACTCTTGTTGTTTTATGAGAGAAACTCCAGGTCAAGTGATGGTCACACGGGTCGTCATGGTGCCCCGTTGCCCCCGGTTATCTCTCTGGAGGTTGGAGTTGGAGGGCCTCCTCAATCGAGGTCAGTGTGCCCACGGAGCAAACCCTGCAACTTCAGGGCATGGTTGGGGGTTAGGATCACCACGTGGGGTCCGTTTCCCTTAGAAGGGAGGTGGCCTTTTGGGCTGCTGATTTCCAGGTTTTCAGATACCACCAGTATCTTGGCCAGATGTGGCGGTGGGCCAAGCCCCTTGGTGACCATAGTTTATCCTACCTGGATGGCATTCTTGCATTGTTCCATTTCAAGTGGTCCCAGTTTTTGCACTAATACTCCAATGGCGATTCACCTTTCACCAGGAATGTAAAGGTCAAAGGGTTTAGCTAAATTAGGGAGTTCCAGGGCAAGGGTGTGAATTGACTGCTCTTTCCATTCTTGAAAGGCCACTTCTGGATTCTATTCAAAAGGATCATCATCTTTTCCTTTCAGTGTTTCATATAGAGGCCCAGCTAGTAGACTGTAGTTAGGGATCCAGAGGCAGGAAACCCTGGCTTCCCCAGGAACCCCTAAGCTGTCTTCTAGTTTCAGAAAGGGGTAAGGCTGTAAATTGTTTCTTCCCTTTCCTGGGATGGGCTTCTCCGACCTTCTGTGAGAATGAAGCCCAGGCAGGTCACCGTAGTCTGTGATACTTGAGCTTTTTCGTGGACAACTTCTATCCTTTATTGGCTTGGTAGTTCTGAGGCCTCCTTAGTAGGGCTGGCGATCAGAATGTCGTCTGAATATTGAAGGAGTGTTTCCTTTTCCAGAGGTAGAACTTTTAGGTCTTTAGCTGAGCTTTCCCCAAAGATGGTGTGGGAATTTTTGAACCCTTGGGGCAAGACAGCCTGGAAGTATTGTTTTAGTTGTATGTTGAGTCCTGTCACTCACAAGCCAAAATTTCTTGTGACTCTGGGACTAATGGAATACAAAAGAAGGCATCAGTGAAGACTAATACAGAATACCAAGTCCTGGTGGTTGGTAGAATGACCAGCAGGGTGTAGGATTTAGGAACTACTGGAGGTATATCCTCAGTGGCTTCACTGACTGTCCTGACATCCTTTACCAGGACTCCAGCAGCCCATGGGGCTCTCGAGGTCAGGCCAATCCCAGGATATGGAGCTCACCTGGGCAGGTACCCTACCCCCACCCCAGCCCACGGGGCTCTCGTGTTCAGGCCCCTCCCAGGATATGGGATTCCCTGGGCAGGTCCTCTGCAGTCCATGGGGCTCCCGTGGTCAGGCCCCTCCCAGGATACAGAGCTACCCTTGCAGGTACCTTGGCAGGGCTGGGCACACAGGAACCGTGCACATAGCCCTCATTGCAGAGCACTCCCAGCTCACCTGTCGCTCAGATCTGACACAGAGCACCTCAGAGCAGGACTTGAACTAACAAACAGCAGCTCTGACAGGTCTGTGACCCTGGGCATCACTCTGTGCGGCCTCCTCCACCTGGTCTTCCAGAGACTTCCACTGCACCCGGGGCACCAGGCCTCTGTCTCCAACCACCACCCACCCCTCCTCTCCCTGACTCCTGGGTTCCTCTCATTAGGAGAGGGTTTTCTTGAAGTTGTCTCCCACTCATGGGCCAGATAATATAATTAGAAAACAAGCCAGAGCTGCAGCCCCTTGTCTATCCTGACTCTCAGGAGCCCACACCTGTTCCTTGGACCTGGCCAATTCAGCAAGTTCCATTTTCAGCAACTGTGAGCCCCTGAGGGGTGATTATTGGCTGGCTTGGGAAGCCTGACCGTGCCGGCCAGCCCTCCCCAGGTGTGCCTGGGTTGAGATCAATATAAACACCGCTCCAGGCAGCAAGAGCCCCTGCAGCTGTGCCTGACGCCATTTTCTCTGCCCTGTCAGCAGTCTCGGGGCTGGGCTGGTGGGAGGGAGTGAGAGGCCACGGCTTTGTGGGTGTCCCAGTGTGAGTGGGGCTCTGCTGGACTTTCTGCAGCAGTTGCCAAGATGCTACCTGCTAAAGAAGAGGATGTGTCACCCACACCTGCCGCTGGAATTTCTCCCTGGGCACAGGTGAGGAAGGAAGAAAGCAGTGGGGGCCGGGACAGCAGGTGTATCTCAGGCAGGGAAATGGAGAGCTTCCAGAAGAGCACCCAGGGCCAGGACCATCCTGGCTGGCCTGCAGGCACCAAGTCGGCTGGCATGCTGTCCCTCATGTGGCTCCATGGCCCTTCCTCTAGGTTTTCAAGTCCTTGTACATATTCAGGTGTTTAGCCTTGGAAGGGTGGGAACATTTCAGCAGCAGCTGGCCTGGGGCTCGGCCCACGTTTACTCACAGATACCTCGGCACGGTCCCCCAGCTTTGCAGTGAGGACGCTTGTTGCGAGGAGCATGCTGGCTGAATGGGAGATGATTCCCCACCACTGACCAACTTCAGAATTGTTTGCAATTGGAGCAAGTGCCCTGAAACGGTTTTCCTCTGTGTAACTGGTGGGTTCTGTTCTTTTTTATCTTTTTTTCGTTTTTGGTTCAAGGTAGATTTTATTCCTCTTTTGTGTATTTACAGATATAAGCATGGAAATAATTTATTCATATAAATACATGTATGTGAAGGGAAGAATATTTTTTCTGTTTTACTTTTTTTAATTTTATTTTTTTATTTTGAATTTAATTTTATATTTTTATACAGCAGGTTGTTTTTGGTTATCTACTTTATACATATAAATGTATACATACCAATCCCAATATCTCAACTCCTCCCACCACCATCCCCAACAGCTTTCCCCCCTTGTTGTCCATACGTTTGTTGTATACATGTATTGCTCTATTTCTGCCTTGCAAAACGGTTCATCTGTACAATTTTTCTAGGTTCCACATATATGCATTAATATACAAGATTTGTTTTTCTCTTTCTGACTTACTTCACTCTGTATGACAGTCTCTAGATCCATCAACGTCTCTACAAATGTCCCAATTTCATTCCTTTTTATGGCTTAGTAATATTCCATTTTATATATGTACCACATCTTTATGCATTCGTCTGTCTGTGGGCATTTAGGTTGCTTCCATTTCCTGGATAGTGTAAATAGTGATGCAATGAACATTGTGGTGAATGTCTCTTTTTGATTTATGGTTTTGTCTGGGTATATGCCCAGTAGAGGGATTGCTGTATCATATGGTAATTCTATTCTTAGTTTTATAAGAAACTCCATAATGTTCTCCACAGTGACTGTATCAATTTACGTTCCCAACAGTAGTGGAAGAGGATTCCTTATCTCCACACCGTTTCCAGCATTTGTTGTTTGTAGATTTTCTGATGATGCCCATTCTAATAGGTGTGAGGTGATACACCATGGATGAGTCTATTTCGTTGAGCAAAGAGTAGGTCTTGTTTATTACGTATTTGGCTTATGGAATGGTATGTGTGCTAATTTCAATCTGTTTTTATACAGCAGCCCAACTCAACTTTCCCCTTAAGCAAGCATAAGGTTTTTATCTAAATGTGAGACTCTGTTCGGTTTTGTAATTCAGTTTATGTGTAGCCAAGTTTACACTCCCTCTATTAGTGATATCTTATGATAATTATCTTTCTTTGTGTGACATATTTCTCTTAGAATCATCATAATTAAATCCACTCAATTTGCTGCTACAGGCCTGATGACATTGATTTCACTGCTGAGTGATATTCCGTTGTACGTAAGTAGCACAACTTCTTTATCCATTTTTTTCTTTCTGGGATATTTAATTTGTACTGGACTCGAGGTTCTTGTAAACACAGCAGCCCTAAATTTTGTGTTGGCTGTGTCTTGTTGATTTTAATTTTCCTAAGCTATAGGGCCAAAAGTGGAAGTGCCCTAGGCTCTGTAGCTTTGTTTTTTAGATGTTTCAGGATACACCATGAACATCTCCAGAGTGTCTGTTGGCAATTTACATCCCGCCCATCAGCATAACACGGTTCCCTGTTCTCCATGGCCTGTCCTGTGTTTCTGGTTTTTACACTTTATTCAGATGGCCTTTTTGACGAATGGGAAATGTGACTTCATTGTAGTGTGGATTTCCATTGCTGGAGTGCTTGGTTGGCCAAAATGTTCATATGCGTTTTTTCCTGAATATATTCAGGAAAAATGTATACGCACTTTTTGTCCATGTGCATCACTGTCAAAGATCTGCCGCTTTTCATATGCTTTAAATGCAATTCCAATCTACCTCTTGAAATATGATTCCTGCAATTCTGCCTCGTTTTCAAGTCCTCTTTGCAGACTTACTTCGATATATTTTTGCCAATAGCTGTCATTTATCTCTGCAGGTTTGTGAATTACAGTGCCCCTGAGCTCCTTTCTTAACTCGCTTCCTTGTAAGCTGGCCACAAAACTGCAGGTTTGCTTCAGGCCATAATCAGGGTCCGGCACGGCACTCTGAGCCTTTGGTTAATTCCTCTTCCTGGTGGGAAATTAGAGTTAAATGTGCCCCTCCAGATACCTGCCTCACTCCCAGCCACATGGTGATGTATGTCCTCAGGTTTGAGGCCATATGTGATGGGTTCCTCATCTTTTGATGATGTGGCCCCACTGGTGTGTGGACACTCCTGCCTGGTTCCCATCCCCTTGGTGATGTGGGCCCTCTGGTGAGACTCTGATCCTGGTTGGGTTCCTCACACATCCGTGAGGTGAGCCCTCTTCTCTGAGGTCACTCCTGCCTGGCTGGCACAACCCGCCTTGTTGACTTCAGCACCCTGGTGGCAGTTGGAACCTGCTGGGAGCCTCCTTCCCGCGGTGATGAGGCCCTCTGGCGTCAGACCCTAATGGCGGGGTTCCCACATTTTCTGATATGTGCTAAGTGGTACGAGGGCACTCCTGCCAGGTTCCCATCCTCATGAGCGTGTGGGCCTTCTGTTCTGAGGTCCTAACGTCTGGGTTGCTCACACTTTCATGATGTGGGCCCTCTGCTGTGAGGTCAATCCTGCCTGGCTGGCGCACGTTGCCTTGGCGACGTGGACCCTCTGGTGGCAGTTGGAGCGTGCTGGGGCCTCCTCCCCTCAGTGATGAGGGCCTTCTGGTGTCAGGCCCTAAGTGCTGGGCTCCACACATTTTCTGATGTGTGCCCAGTGGTGCGAGTCACTCCTGCCAGGTTCCCATCCCCATGGGCATGTGGGACTTCTGTTCTGTGGTCCCAACTGCTGGGTTGCTCACAGTTTCATGATGTGGGCCCTTTGCTGTGTGTTCACTCTGGCCTGTATCCCATAGTGTCAGTGCTCTGGGCCTCCAGCTTGGAGTTTCCAACTTCTCGATTCCTCACCTTTTTTATTCTATGGGCCCTCGGTTGTGCGTCTCCTCCTGCATGCCTCACTCCCAGCCCCTTCGTGATGTGTGTCCCCTTGTTTGAGGCCACATGTGCTGTGTTCCTCACCTTTCTATAATGTGGCCACACTGGTGTGAGGACACTCTTGCCTGGTTCCCATTCCCTTGGTGATGTTGGCCCCACTGCTGTTAGGACAGTCTTGCCTGGTTCCCATCACCTTGGTGATGTTGGCCCTCTGGTGAGAGTCTGATCCTGGTTAGGTTCCCCACCCTTCTGTGAGGTGGGCCCTCTGCTCTGAGGTCACTCCTGCCTGGCTGGCACACCCTGCCTTGGCAACGTCGGCCATATGGTGGCAGTTGGAGCCTGCTGGGAGCCTCCTCCCCTCGGTGATGAGGGCCCTCTGGCCTCAGGCCCTAAGTGCTGGGTTCCCACATTTTCTGATTCGTGCTAAGTGGTGCAAGGACACTCCTGCCAGGTTCCCATCCCCATGGGGATGTGAGCCTTCTGCTCTGAGGTCCCAACGGCTGTGTTGCTCACAGTTTCATGATGAGGGCCCTCTGGTGTGAGTTCACTCCTGCCTAGATCCCATAGCCTCGCTGCTCCTGGCTGCCTGCCGGAGGTTCCAACTGTGGGATTCCTCACCTTTTATATTCTATGGTCCCTCTCTTTTGAGGATCCTCTGGCCTGCCTCACTCCCAGCCCCTTGGTGATGTGTGTCCTCAGGTTTGAGGCCACGTGTGCTGGGTCCCTCAAATTATGGTGATGTAGCCCCACTGGTGTGAGGACACTCCTGCCTGGTTCCCATTCCCTTGGTGATGTTGGCCCTCTGGTGACAGTCTGATCCTTGTTGGGTTCCTCACACTTCTGTGAGGTGGGCTTTCTGCTCTGAGGTCACTCCTGCCTGGTTGGCACACCCCGCCTTGGTGACATCGGCCTTATGGTGGCAGTTGGAGCCTGCTGGGGGCCTCCTCCCCTCGTTGATGAGGGTCCTCTGGCCTCAGGTCCTAACTGCTGGGTTCCCACATTTTCTGATTCGTGGAAGTGGGCCGAGGACACTTCTGTCAGGTTCCCATCCCCATAGGGATGTGGGCCTTCTGCTCTGAGGTCCCATCCGCTGGGTTGCTCACAGTTTCATGATGTGGGACCTCTGCTGTGAGTTTGCTGTGGCCTGGATCCCATAGACCTTGTGCTCTGGGCGGCCTACTGGCCGGTTCCAACTGCTGGATTCCTCACAACTTTTATTCTGTGGGCTCTGTTTTGTGAGGATACTCCTGCTTGCCTCACTCCTAGCCCCTTGGTGATGTGGGTCCCCTGTTTTAGGCCACATGTTCTGGGTTCCTCACCTTTCTATAATGTGGCCACACTGGTGTGAGGACCCTCCTGCCTGGTTCCGATCCCCTTGGTGATGTGGGCCCTCTGGTGAGAGTCTTATCCTGGCTGGTTTCCTCACCCTTCTGTGAGGTAGGCCCTCTGCGGTGAGGTCACTCCTGCCTGGCTGGCACACATCACCTTGGTGATGTGGGCCCTCAGTTGGGAGTTGGTGTCTGCTGCGAGTCTCCGTCCCTCGGTAATGAGGGCCCTCTTGCGTCAGACCCTAACTCCTGGGCTCCCAAAATTTGCAGATGTGCGACCTGTGGTGCGAGTACACTCCTGTCAGGTTCCCAACCCCATGGGAATTTGGGCCTTCTGCTCTGAGGTCCCAACGGCTGGGGTGCTCACAGTTTCATGATGAGGGCCCTCTGATGTGCGTTCATTCCGGCCTAGATCCCATAGGCTTGCTGCTCCTGGGCGCCTGCTGGGAGGTTCCAACTGCGGGATTCCTCACCTTTTTTATTCTATGGGCCCTCTGTTTTGAGGCTCCTCCTGCCTGCCTCAATCCCAGCCCCGTTGTGATGTGTGTCCTCTGGTGTGAGGCCACGTGTGCTGGGTCCCTCACCTTTCGATGATGTGGCCCCAATGGTGTGAGGACACTCGTGCCTGTTTCCCAGCCCCTTGGTGATGTGGCCCCTCTGGTGAGAGTCTGATCCTGGCTGGGTTCCTTACCGTTCTGTGAGGTGGGCCCTGTGCTCTGAGGTAACTCCTGCCTGGCTTGCTCCCATTGCCTTGGTGACGTCGGCCCTCTGTTGGCAGTTGGATCCTTTTTGAGACTTCTGTCCTAGGTGATGAAGTCCCTCTGGCGTCAGGCTCTAACTGCTGGGCTCCCCAGGTTTTCTGATGTGAGCCCAGTGATGCCAGGACACTCGTGAAATGTTCCCATCCCCATGGCGATATGGGCCTTCTGCTCTGAGGTTCCAACACTGGGTTGCTCACAGTTTCCTGATGTTAGCTCTCTAGTGTTAGTTCACTCATTCCTAGATCCCATAGCCTCTGTACTCTGGGCCGCCTGCTGGGAAGTTCCAACTGCTGGGTTCCTCACCTTTTTTATTCTTTGGGCCCTGTGTTGGGAGGCTCCTCCTGCCTGTGTCACTCCCAGCCCCTTGGTGATGTAGGTCCTCTGGTTTGTGGCCACATGTGCCAGTTTCCTCATCTTTTAGTGATGTGGCCCCACTGGTGTGAGGACACTCGTGCCTGGTTCCCGTCCCCTTGGTGATATGGGCCCTCTGGTGAGAGTCTGATCCTGGTTGGTTTCCTCACACTTCTTTGAGGTGGGCCGTCTGCTGTGAGGTCACTCCTGCCTGGCTGGCACACCCCGCCTTGGCGACGTGGGCCCTCTTGTGGTAGTTGGAACATTCTGGGAGCCTCCTCCCCTCAGTGATGAGGGCCCTCTGGCGTCAGGCCCTAACTGCTGGGTACCCACATTTTCTGATATGTGCTAAGTGGTGCGAGGACACTCCTGCCATGCTCCCAACACCTTGGGGATGTGGACCTTCTGCTCTGAGGTCCAAATGGCTGGGTTGCTCGCAGTTTCATGATGTGGACCTTCTGCTGTGAGTTTACTGCGGCCTGAATCACATAGACTTGGTGCTCTTGGCCGCCTGCTGGGAGGTTCCCATTGCTGGATTCCTCAGCTTTTTTATTCTATGGGCCCTGTGTTGTGAGGCTACTCCTGCCTGCCTCATTCCGAGCCCCTTGGAGATGTGGGTCTTCCGGTTTAGGCCACATGTGCTGGGTTCCTCACCTTTCTATGATGTGGCCACACTGTTGTGAAGACTCTCCTGCCTGGTTCTGATCACCTTGGTGATGTGGGCCCTCTGGTGAGAGTCTTATCCTGGCTGTGTTCCTCACCCTTCTGTGAGGTAGGCCCTCTGCGGTGAGGTCACTCCTACCTGGCTGTCACACGTCACCTTGGCGACGTGGGACCTCAGTTGGGTGTTGGTGCCTGATTGGAGTCTCCTCCCCTTGGTAATGAGGGCCCTCTGGCGTCAGGCCCTAACTCCTGGGTTCCCTAAATTCTCTGCTGTGTGCCCTGTGGTGCGAGTACACTTCTGACAGGTTCCCAACCCCATGGGAATGTGGGCCTTCTGCTCTGAGATCCCAACGCCTAGGTTGCTCACAGTTTCATGATGACGGCCCTCTGGTGTGAGATCACTCCGGCCTGGATCCCATAGTCTCGCTGCTCCTGGCCGCCTGCTGGGAGGTTCCAACTGCGGGATTCTTCACCTCTTTAATTCTATGGTCCCTCTGTTTTGAGGCTCCTCCTGCCTGCCTCAATCCCAGCTCCCTTGTGATGTGTGTCCTCTGGTTTGAGGCCACGTGTGCTGGGTCCCTCACTTTTCGGTGATGTGGCCCCACTAGTGTGAGGACACTCCTGTCTGGTTCCCATTCCCCTGGTGATGTGGGCCCTCTGGTGAGAATCTGATCCTCTTTGGTTCTTCACACTTCTGTGAGGTTGACCCTCTGCTCTGAGGTCACTCCTGCCTGGTTGTCGCACTCCGCATTGGTGACGTCGCCCCTCTGGTAGCAGTCGGAGCTGGCTGGGAGCCACCGCCCCTCGGTGATGAGGGCCCTCTGGCATCAGGCACTAATTGCTGGGCTCCCCACATTTTTTCATGTGTGCCCACTCTTGCGATGACACTCCTGCTTGTTTCCCTTCCCCATGGGGATGTGGGCCTTCTGCTCTGAGGTCACAATGGCTGGGTTGCTTACAGAATCACAATGAGGGCCCTCTGTTGTGAGTTCATGCCGGCCTGGATCTCATAGCCTCAGTGCTCTGGGCCGCCTGCTAGGAAGATCCAACTGCTGGTTTCCACACCTTTTGTATACAATGGGACATGTGTTGTGAGGTTAATCCTGCCTGCCTCACTCCAAAACCCATGGTGATGTGGGTCCTCTGGTTTGAGGCCACATGTGCTGGGTACCTCAACTTTTGATGATGTGGCCCCACGGGTGTGAGGACACTCCTGCCTGGTTCCCATCACCTTGGTGATGTGGGCCCTCTGGGGAGAGTCTGATCCTGGCTGGGTTCCCTACCATTCTGTGAGGTGGGCCCTCTGATGTCAGGTCACTCCTGCCTGGCTAGCTCACATCTCCTTGGCGACGTGGGCCCTCTGTTGGCCACTGGAGCATGCTGGGAGCCTCCTACTCCCGTGAATGATGGCCCTGGAAAAAATGCATATGCCCTTTTTGGCCAAGTGCTTCATTGACGAGGTTCTGCCACTTCTCTTATGCTTTCAGAGCAATTCACGTCTACCTCCTGAAATCGGATTCCAGCAATTCTGCCCCACTTTCAAGTCCTCTTCACAGCCTTAATTCAATATATTTTTGTACGATTTCTGTCATTTATAAGTCTGCAGGTATGTGAATGACAGTGCCCCTGAGCTCCTTTCCTCAACTCGCTTTCTTGTGAGCTGGCCACAAAACCGCAGGATTGCTTCAGGCCCTAATCTTGTTCCAGCACGGCATGCTGAGCCTTTGGTTAATTCCTTTTCCTGTTGGGAAATGAGTGTTAAAATTGCCCGTGCATACTGGGCATATACCCTGAGAAAACCAAAATTCAAAAAGAGTCATGTACCGAAATGTTCATTGCAGCTCTATTTACAATAGCCCGGAGATGGAAAGAACCTAAGCGCCCATCATCGGACGAATGGATAAAGAAGATGTGGCACATATACACAATGGAATATTACTCAGCCTTAAAAAGAAATGAAACTGAGTTATTTGTAATGAGATGGATAGACCTAGAGTCTGTCATACAGAGTGAAGTAAGTCAGAAAGAAAAAGACAAATAGCGTATGCTAACACATATATATGGAATTTAAAGGAAAAAAATGTCATGAAGAACCTAGGGATAAGACAGGAATAGAGGCGCAGACCTACTGGAGAACGGAATTGAGGATATGGGGAGGGGGAATGGTGAGTTTTGACAGGGCGAGAGAGAGTCATGGACATATACACACTAACAAATGTAGTAAGGTAGATAGCAAGGGGGAAGCAGCCGCAAGGCACAGGGATATTAGCTCGGGGCGTTGGGACAGCCTGGAGGGGTGGAAGGGGGAGAGAGGGAGGGAGGGAGACACAAGAGGGAAGACACAGGGAGCATATGTATATGTATAGCTGATTCACTTTGTTATAAAGCAAAAACTAACACACCATTGTAAAGCAATTATACCCCAATAAAGATGTTAAAAAAAATATTTGCCCGTGCACACACCTACAGATAGTCTCCCATTGGTTCTCCTTATTCCTGTTCATCTTGCGCAGAAATTGCAAACAGTGCCAAACAGGAGGTTAAAGGCACTGACTCTCCAAATGGGGAGAGTGTAAGAAAAGGGTCTGGAATGGTGAACCTGAGTACCAGGGGACGAAAACAGACATGCATGTAAAAAGGTTTCCCAGTCACACGGTGGAGCATACTCTGGGTTTCCCATGCAAATTTTAGCAGAAGGAAGAATCCCTTGAACCTGGAGAGTTGGGAACCATGGAATGGGTACCAGGCAGTATGACATCAAAGGGTCTGCATTTGCTCACTGAACCTCACCAATGCTATCAGCCCAAAGGGTCCAGCCTTATCTCTCACCCAGCTCTGGGTGTAGATGTGGTAAACCAGGTTGCATCACATGCCCTGTGTGAGTTATTTAAGAATTGCTCTCTATTTCACTGTCATTGTGTTTTGTTTTTGAAATTTTTTTTTGACACTGGGATTTATCGGATTTTCACTGCTGCGTTAATGCCGCTGTACACACTCTTGATTCTCTTACGGAGACATAAATATCCACGGGTTTTAAGATTCTTCCTAGTCAGGTATATTGCTAGGTGTTGAATATGTGGTGTTGAGTCCATTTCGTTGAGCAAGGAGTAGGTCTTGTCTATTACATATTTGGCTTATGGAACAGTATCTGTGCTAATTTCAGTCTCTGGTTTTATGCAGCACTCCAATGCACCTTTCTCCATAAGAAAGCACAAGTTGGTTTTGTAAATTTGAGACTGTTCTGTTTTGTAATTCAGTTCATGTGTAGTCAAGTTTACATACTGTGTATTAGTGATATTTTATGATGTTTCTTTTTCTGTGTGACGTAGTTCACGTAGATTCACCGTACCTGCATCCACTCACTATGCCGCTACGGGCCTGATGACACAGATTTCATTGCTGAGTGATATTCCATTGTACGTACGTACCACAACTTCTTTATCCATTGTTTGCTCTCTGAGATATTTACCTGGTACTGTAAACGAGATTCTTGTGAACAGAGAGGTCCCCAACTTTGAGGTGGCTGGGTGTTTTTGATTTTAATTTCCCTAAGCTGTAGGACCATAAGTGGAAGTGCCATAGGCTGTGTTGCTTTGTTTCTTACGTGTTTCAGGAAACACATAACACTTCTCCAGAATGGCTGTCGGCAATTTACATCATATGCATCAGCATAATAAGGATCCCTGTTTTCCATTGCCTGTCCTCCGTTTCTGGATTTTACAATTTTTTTAAATGGCCCTTTTGCCCTGGGGGGCACTGAGACTTCATTGTAGTGCAGGTTTATTTACAAGCTTGCTTGGTTGGCCAAAAAGTGCATATGCGTTTTTTCCTGAATATATTTAGGGAAAAAAGCATCCGCACTTTTTGGACAAGTGCATCATTATCGACGTTCTGCCTCTTTTCCTATTCTTTAAGTGCAATTCCAGTTTAACCCTTCAATCGTTTTCCTGAATTTCTGCCCAGCTTTCAAGTCCCCTTTGCAGGCTTACATCAATATATTTTTGGAGGATAGCTGTCATTTATAACTCTGCAGGTTTGTGAATTACAGTGCCCCTGAGCTCCTTTCTTCAACTCGCTTTCTTGTGAGCTGGGCAAAAAACCGCAGGATTGCTTCAGGCACTAATCTCTTTCCAGCAGGGCACGCTGAGCCTTTGGTTAATTCCTGTTCCTGGTGGGAAATGAGCATTATATTTGCCCGTGCAGACAACTACAGCTAGTCTCTCATTGGTTCTCCCTATTCCTGTTCATCTTGCACAGAAATTGCAAGCTATGCCAAAGAGGAGGTTAAAGGCACTGACTCTCCAAGCGGGGAGAGTGTTAGTAAAGCATCTGGAATGGTGAACCCGAGGACCAGGATACGAAAACTGAGATGCATTTTAATTCGTTTCCCAATCACACGGTGGACGATACTCTGGGTTTCACATGCATGTTTTAGCTGGAGGAAGAATCCCTTGAACCTGGAGAGTTGGGACCCATGGAATGGGTACCATGCAGTATGACTTCAAAGGGTCTGCATTTGCTCACCGAAACTCACCAATGCTATCAGACTGAAGTGTCCAGCCTTATGTCTCAACGAGCTGTGGGTGTAGATGTGGTCAATCCTGGTTGCATCACATGCCCTGAGTGAATTGTTTAAGAATTGCTCTCTATTTCACTGTCTTTGTGTTTTGTTTTCGAAATTTATTTTGATAATGGGATTTATCGGATTTTCACTGCTGCGTTTATGCCGCTGTACACATGCTTGATTCTCTTACAGAGACATATAAATCCATGGGTTTTAAGATTCTTCCTATTCAGGTATATTCCTAGGCGTTGAATATGTGGTGTTGAGTCCATTTCGTTGAGCAAGGAGTAGGTCTTGTCTATTACATATTTGGCTTATGGAAAGTTATCTGTGCTAATTTCAGTCTCTGGTTTTATGCAGCATCCCAACGCACATTTCCCCATAAGCAAGCACTAGTTGGTTTTCAAAATTTGAGACCCTGTTCTGTTTTGTAATTCAGTTCATGTGTAGTTAAATTTACATTCCGTGTATTAGAGATATCCTATGATGTTTCTTTTTCTGTGTGATGTAGTTCACGTAGAATCACCGTACCTGCATCCACTCACTATGCCGCTATGGGCCTGATGACACAGATTTCATTGCTGAGTGATATTGCATTGCACGTACGTGCCACAACTTCTTTATCCATTTTTTGTTTTCTGGGATATTTACCTGGTAATGTAGACGAGCTTCTTGGGAACACAGCAGTCCCAAACTTTGGGGTGGCTGTCTGTTTTTGATTTTAATTTCCGTAAGCTATAGGACCATAAGTGGAAGTGCCATAGGCTGTGTTGCTTTGTTTCTTACGTGTTTCAGGAAACACCATACACTTCTCCAGGGTGGCTGCTGGCAATTTACATCCTGCCAATCAGCATAACAAGGCTCCCTGTTCTCCATATCCTGTCCTACATTTCTGGGTTTTACACTTTTTTCAGATGGCCCTTTTGCCCGGGGGGGGGGGGGCAGTGAGACTTCATTGTAGTGCAGATTTCCTTTACAGTCTTGCTTGGTTGGCCAAAAAGGGCGTATGCGTTTTTTCCTGAATATATTCAGGAAAAAACGCATACGCCCTTTTTGGCCAAGTGCATCATTGTCGAAGTTCTGCCTCTTTTCCTATGCTTTCAGGGCAATTCCAGTCTACCCCCTGCAATCGTTTTCCTGAAATTCTGCCCCGCTTTCAAGTCCCCTTCGCAGGCTTACTTCAATATATTTTTGGAGGATAGCTGTCATTTATAACTCTGCAGGTTTGTGAATTACAGTGCCCCTGAGCTACTTTCTTCAACTCGCTTTCTTGTGAGCTGGGCACAAAACCGCAGGATTGCTTCAGGCCCTAATCTGTTTCCAGCAGGGCACACTGAGCCTTTGTTTAATTCCTCTTCCTGGTGGGAAATGAGCGTTACATTTGCCCGTGCAGACACCTACAGCTAGTCTCTCATTGGTTCTCCCTATTCCTGTTCATCTTGCACAGAAATTGCAAGCTGTGCCAAAGAGGAGGTTAAAGGCACTGACTCTCCAAGCGGGGAGAGTGTTAGTAAAGCATCTGGAATGGTGAACCCGAGGACCAGGATACGAAAACTGAGATGCATTTTAAATCGTTTCCAATCACAAGGTGGACGATACTCTGGGTTTCCCATGCATGTATTAGCTGCAGGAAGAATCCCTTGAACCTGGAGGGTTGGGACCCATGGAATGGGTACCATGCAGTTTGACTTCAAAGGGTCTGCATTTGCTCACCGAAACTCACCAATCCTATCAGCCTGAAGTGTCCAGCCTTATGTGTCAACCAGCTCTGGGTGTAGATGTGGTCCTTCCCGGTTGCATCACATGCCCTGAGTGAATTATTTAAGAATTGCTCTCTATTTCACTGTCTTTGTGTTTTGTTTTCGAAATTTATTTTGATAATGGGATTTATCGGATTTTCACTGCTGCGTTTCGGCCGCTGTACACACGCTTGATTCTCTTACGGAGACATATATATCCATGGGTTTTAAGATTCTTCCTAGTCAGGTATATGCCTAGGCATTGAATATGTGGTGTTGGGTCCATTTCGTTGAGCAAGGAGTAGGTCTTGTCTATTACATATTTGGCTTATGGAAAGTTATCTGTGCTAATTTCAGTCTCTGGTTATATGCAGCACCCCAAGGCACCTTTTCCCATAAGCAAGCACTAGTTGGTTTTCTAAATTTGAGACCCTGTTCTGTTTTGTAATTCAGTTCATGTGTAGTCAAGTTTACATTCCGTGTATTAGTGATATCTTATGATGTTTCTTTTTCTGTGTGACGTAGTTCACGTAGAATCACCGTACCTGCATCCACTCACTATGCCGCTACGGGCCTGATGACACAGATTTCATTGCTGAGTGATATTGCATTGTACGTACGTGCCACAACTGCTTTATCCATTTTTTGCTTTCTGGGATATTTACCTGATACTGTAGACGAGCTTCTTGTGAACACAGCCGTCCCAAATATTGGGGTGGCTGTCTGTTTTTGATTTTAATTACCGTAAGCTATAGGACCATAAGTGGAAGTGCCATAGGCTGTGTTGATTTGTTTCTTACGTGTTTCAGGAAACACCATACACTTCTCCAGGGTGGCTGCTGGCAGTTTACATCCTGCCAATCAGCGTAACAAGGCTGCCTGTTCTCCATATCCTGTCCTACATTTCTGGATTTTACATTTTTTTCAGATGGCCCTTTTGCCCGGGGGGCAGTGAGACTTCATTGTAGTGCAGATTTCCTTTACAGTCTTGCTTGGTTGGCACAAAAGTTCGTATGCGTTTTTTCCTGAATATATTCAGGAAAAAACGCATACGCCCTTTTTGGCCAAGTGCATCATTGTCGACGTTCTGCCTCTTTTCCTATGCTTTCAGGGCAATTCCAGTCTACCCCCTGCAATCGTTTTCCTGAAATTCTGCCCCGCTTTCAAGTCCCCTTCGCAGGCTTACTTCAATATATTTTTGGAGGATAGCTGTCATTTATAACTCTGCAGGTTTGTGAATTACAGTGCCCCTGAGCTCCTTTCTTCAACTCGCTTTCTTGTGAGCTGGGCACAAAACCGCAGGATTGCTTCAGGCCCTAATCTGTTTCCAGCAGGGCACACTGAGCCTTTGTTTAATTCCTCTTCCTGGTGGGCAATGAGCGTTACATTTGCCCGTGCAGACACCTACAGCTAGTCTCTCATTGGTTCTCCCTATTCCTGTTCATCTTGCACAGAAATTGCAAGCTGTGCGAAACAGGAGGTTAAAGGCACTGACTCTCCAAGCGGGGAGAGTGTTAGTAAAGCATCTGGAATGGTGAACCCGAGGACCAGGATACGAAAATTGAGATGCATTTTAAATCGTTTCCCAATCACACGGTGGACGATACTCTGGGTTTCCCATGCATGTTTTAGCTGGATGAAGAATCCCTTGAACCTGGAGAGTTGGGACCCATGGAATGGGTACCATGCAGTATGACTTCAAAGGGTCTGCATTTGCTCACCGAAACTCACCAATGCTATCAGCCTGAAGTGTCCAGCCTTATGTCTCAACCAGCTCTGGGTGTAGATGTGGTCAATCCCGGTTGCATCACATGCCCTGAGTGAATTATTTAAGAATTGCTCTCTATTTCACTGTCTTTGTGTTTTGTTTTCGAAATTTATTTTGATAA
This sequence comes from Phocoena phocoena, assembly GCF_963924675.1. Lineage (NCBI taxonomy): Eukaryota > Metazoa > Chordata > Mammalia > Artiodactyla > Phocoenidae > Phocoena > Phocoena phocoena. The sequence goes on along the minus strand of NW_027077608.1, from coordinate 371,941 downwards.
TGGGATTTATCGGATTTTCACTGCTGCGTTTCGGCCGCTGTACACACGCTTCATTCTCTTATGGAGACATATATATCCATGGGTTTTAAGATTCTTCCTAGTCAGGTATATTCCTAGGCGTTGAATATGTGGTGTTGGGTCCATTTCGTTGAGCAAGGAGTAGGTCTTGTCTATTACATATTTGGCTTATGGAAAGTTATCTGTGCTAATTTCAGTCTCTGGTTTTATGCAGCACCCCAAAGCACCTTTCCCCATAAGCAAGCACTAGTTGGTTTTCTAAATTTGAGACCCTGTTCTGTTTTGTAATTCAGTTCATGTGTAGTCAAGTTTACATTCCGTGTATTAGTGATATCTTATGATGTTTCTTTTTCTGTGTGACGTAGTTCACGTAGAATCACCGTACCTGCATCCACTCACTATGCCGCTACGGGCCTGATGACACAGATTTCATTGCTGAGTGATATTGCATTGCACGTACGTGCCACAACTTCTTTATCCATTTTTTGCTTTCTGGGATATTTACCTGGTCCTGTAGACGAGCTTCTTGGGAACACAGCCGTCCAAAACTTTGGGGTGGCTCTCTGTTTTTGATTTTAATTTCCCTAAGCAATAGGAACATAAGTGCAATTGCCATAGGCTGTGTTGCTTTATTTCTTACGTGTTTCAGGAAACACCATACATTTCTCCAGGGTGGCTGTTCACAATTTACATCCTGCCAATTAGCATAACAAGGCTCCCTGTTCTCCATATCCTGTCCTACCTTTCTGGATTTTACACGTTTTTTCAGATGGCCCTTTTGCCCGGGGGGGGGCAGTGAGATTTCATTGTAGTGCAGATTTCCTTTTCAGGCTTGCTTGGTTGGCCAAAAAGGGCGTATGCGTTTTTTCCTGAATATATTCAGGAAAAAACGCATACGCCCTTTTTGGCCAAGTGCATCATTGTCGAAGTTCTGCCTCTTTTCCTATGCTTTCAGGGCAATTCCAGTCTACCCCCTGCAATCGTTTTCCTGAAATTCTGCCCCGCTTTCAAGTCCCCTTCGCAGGCTTACTTCAATATATTTTTGGAGGATAGCTGTCATTTATAACTCTGCAGGTTTGTGAATTACAGTGCCCCTGAGCTCCTTTCTTCAACTCGCTTTCTTGTGAGCTGGGCACAAAACCGCAGGATTGCTTCAGGCCGTAATCTGTTTCCAGCAGGGCACGGTGAGCCTTTGGTTAATTCCTCTTCCTGGTGGGAAATGAGCATTACATTTGCCCGTGCAGACACCTATAGCTAGTCTCTCATTGGATCTCCCTATTCCTGTTCATCTTGCACAGAAATTGCAAGCTGTGCCAAAGAGGAGGTTAAAGGCACTGACTCTCCAAGCGGGGAGAGTGTTAGTAAAGCATCTGGAATGGTGAACCCGAGGACCAGGATACGAAAACTGAGATGCATTTTAAATCGTTTCCCAATCACACGGTGGATGATACTGTGGGTTTCCCATGCATGTTTTAGCTGGATGAAGAATCCCTTGAACCTGGAGAGTTGGGACCCATGGAATGGGTACCATGCAGTATGACTTCAAAGGGTCTGCATTTGCTCACCGAAACTCACCAATGCTATCAGTCTGAAGTGTCCAGCCTTATGTCTCAACCAGCTCTGGGTGTAGATGTGGTCAATCCCGGTTGCATCACATGCCCTGAGTGAATTATTTAAGAATTGCTCTCTATTTCTCTGTCTTTGTGTTTTGTTTTCGAAATTTATTTTGATAATGGGATTTATCGGATTTTCACTGCTGCGTTTCGGCCGCTGTACACACGCTTGATTCTCTTACGGAGACATATATATCCATGGGTTTTAAGATTCTTCCTAGTCAGGTATATTCCTAGGCGTTGAATATGTGGTGTTGGGTCCATTTCGTTGAGCAAGGAGTAGATCTTGTCTTTTACATATTTGGCTTATGGAAAGTTATCTGTGCTAATTTCAGTCTCTGGTTTTATGCAGCACCCCAAAGCACCTTTCCCCATAAGCAAGCACTAGTTGGTTTTCTAAATTTGAGACCCTGTTCTGTTTTGTAATTCAGTTCATGTGTAGTCAAGTTTACATTCCGTGTATTAGTGATATCTTATGATGTTTCTTTTTCTGTGTGACGTAGTTCACGTAGAATCACCGTACCTGCATCCACTCACTATGCCGCTACGGGCCTGCTGACACAGATTTCATTGCTGAGTGATATTGCATTGTACGTACCTTCCACAACTTCTTTATCCATTTTTTGCTTTCTGGTATATTTACCTGATACTGTAGACGAGCTTCTTGTGAACACAGTCGTCCCAAATATTGCGGTGGCTGTCTGTTTTTGATTTTAATTTCCGTAAGCTATAGGACCATAAGTGGAAGTGCCATAGGCTGTGTTGCTTTGTTTCTTACGTGTTTCAGGAAACACCATACACTTCTCCAGGATGGCTGCTGGCAATTTACATCCTGCCAATCAGCATACCAAGGCTCCCTGTTCTCCATATCCTGTCCTACCTTTCTGGATTTTACACTTTTTTCAGATGGCCCTTTTGCCCGGGGGGCAGTGAGACTTCATTGTAGTGCAGATTTCCTTTACAGGCTTGCTTGGTTGGCCAAAAAGTGCGTATGCGTTTTTTCCTGAATATATTCAGGAAAAAACGCATACGCCCTTTTTGGCCAAGTGCATCATTGTCGACGTTCTGCCTCTTTTCCTATGCTTTCAGGGCAATTCCAGTCTACCCCCTGCAATCGTTTTCCTGAAATTCTGCCCCGGTTTCAAGTCCCCTTCACAGGCTTACTTCAATATATTTTTGGAGGATAGCTGTCATTTATAACTCTGCAGGTTTGTGAATTACAGTGCCCCTGAGCTCCTTTCTTCAACTTGATTTCTTGTGAGCTGGGCACAAAACCGCAGGAATGCTTCAGGCCCTAATCTGTTTCCAGCAGGGCACACTGAGCCTTTGTTTAATTCCTCTTCCTGGTGGGCAGGGTGTGTTACATTTGCCCGTGCAGAGACCTAGAGCTAGTCTCTCATTGGTTCTCCCTATTCCTGTTCATCTTGCACAGAAATTGCAAGCTGTGCGAAACAGGAGGTTAAAGGCACTGACTCTCCAAGCGGGGAGAGTGTTAGTAAAGCATCTGGAATGGTGAACCTGAGGACCAGGATACGAAAACTGAGATGCATTTTAAATCGTTTCCCAATCACACGGTGGACGATACTCTGGGTTTCCCATGCATATTTTAGCTGGAGGAAGAATGCCTTGAACCTGGAGAGTTGGAACACATGGAATGGGTACCATGCAGTATGACTTCAAAGGGTCTGCATTTGCTCACCGAAACTCACCAATGCTATCAGCCTGAAGTGTCCAGCCTTATGTCTCAACCAGCTCTGGGTGTAGATGTGGTCAATCCTGGTTGCATCACATGCCCTGAGTGAATTATTTAAGAATTGCTCTCTATTTCACTGTCTTTGTGCTTTGTTTTCGAAATTTATTTTGATAATGGGATTTATCGGATTTTCACTGCTGCGTTTCGGCCGCTGTACACACGCTTGATTCTCTTACGGAGACATATATATCCATGGGTTTTAAGATTCTTCCTAGTCAGGTATATTCCTAGGCGTTGAATATGTGGTGTTGGGTCCATTTCGTTGAGCAAGGAGTAGGTCTTGTCTATTACATATTTGGCTTATGGAAAGTTATCTGTGCTAATTTCAGTCTCTGGTTTTATGCAGCACCCCAACGCACCTTTCCCCATAAGCAAGCACTAGTTGTTTTTCTAAATTTGAGACCCTGTTCTGTTTTGTAATTCAGTTCATGTGTAGTCAAGTTTACATTCCGTGTATTAGTGATATCTTATGATGTTTTTTTTCTGAGTGACGTAGTTCACGTAGAATCACCGTACCTGCATCCACTCACTATGCCGCTATGGGCCTGATGACACAGATTTCATTGCTGAGTGATATTGCATCGTACGTACGTGCCACAACTTCTTTATCCATTTTTTGCTTTCTCGGATATTTACCTGATACTGTAGACGAGCTTCTTGTGAACACAGCCGTCCCAAATATTGGGGTGGCTGTCTGTTTTTGATTTTAATTTCCGTAAGCTATAGGACCATAAGTGCAATTGCCATAGGCTGTGTTGCTTTATTTCTTACGTGTTTCAGGAAACACCATACACTTCTCCAGGGTGGCGGTTCACAATTTACATCCTGCCAATCAGCATAACAAGGCTCCCTGTTCTCCATATTCTGTCCTACCTTTCTGGGTTTTACACTTTTTTCAGATGGCCCTTTTGCCCGGGGGGGCAGTGAGATTTCATTGTAGTGCAGATTTCCTTTACAGGCTTGCTTGGTTGGCCAAAAAGGGCGTATGCGTTTTTTCCTGAATATATTCAGGAAAAAACGCATACGCCCTTTTTGGCCAAGTGCATCATTGTCGACGTTGTGCCTCTTTTCCTATGCTTTCAGGGCAATTCCAGTCTAACCGCTGCAATCGTTTTCCTGAAATTCTGCCCCGCTTTCAAGTCCCCTTCGCAGGCTTACTTCAATATATTTTTGGAGGATAGCTGTCATTTATAACTCTGCAGGTTTGTGAATTACAGTGCCCCTGAGCTCCTTTCTTCAACTTGCTTTCTTGTGAGCTGGGCACAAAACCGCAGTATTGCTTCAGGCCGTAATCTGTTTCCAGCAGGGCATGCTGAGCCTTTGTTTAATTCCTCTTCCTGGTGGGCAATGAGCGTTACATTTGCCCGTGCAGACACCTACAGCTAGTCTCTCATTGGTTCTCCCTATTCTTGTTCATCTTGCACAGAAATTGCAAGCTGTGCCAAAGAGGAGGTTAAAGGCACTGACTCTCCAAGCGGGGAGAGTGTTAGTAAAGCATCTGCAATGGTGAACCCGAGGACCAGGATACGAAAACTGAGATGCATTTTAAATCATTTCCCAATCACACGGTGGACGATACTCTGGGTTTCCCATGCATGTTTTAGCTGGAGGAAGAATCCCTTGAACCTGGAGAGTTGGGACCCATGGAATGGGTACCATGCAGTATGACTTCAAAGGGTCTGCATTTGCTCACCGAAACTCACCAATGCTATCAGCCTGAAGTGTCCAGCCTTATGTCTCAACCAGCTGTGGGTGTAGATGTGGTCAATCCCGGTTGCATCACATGCCCTGAGTGAATTGTTTAAGAATTGCTCTCTATTTCACTGTCTTTGTGTTTTGTTTTTGAAATTTATTTTGATAATGGGATTTATCGGATTTTCACTGTTGTGTTTATGCCGCTGTACACACGCTTGATTCTCTTACGGAGACATATAAATTCATAGGTTTTAAGATTCTTCCTAGTCAGGTATATTCCTAGGCCTTGAATATGTGGTGTTGAGTCCATTTCGTTTAGCAAGGAGTAGGTCTTGTCTATTACATATTTGGCTGATGGAAAGTTATCTGTGCTAATTTCAGTCTCTGGTTTTATGCAGCATCCCAATGCACATTTCCCCATAAGCAAGCACTAGTTGGTTTTAAAAATTTGAGACCCTGTTCTGTTTTGTAATTCAGTTCATGTGTAGTCAAGTTTACATTCCGTGTATTAGTGATATCTTATGATGTTTCTTTTTCTGTGTGACGTAGTTCACGTAGAATCACCGTACCTGCATCCACTCACTATGCCGCTACGGGCCTGATGACACAGATTTCATTGCTGAGTGATATTGCATTGCACGTACGTGCCAAAACTTCTTTATCCATTTTTTGATTTCTGGGATATTTACCTGGTACTGTAGACGTGCTTCTTGGGAACACAGCTGTCCCAAACTTTGGGGCGGATCTCTGTTTTTGATTTTAATTTCCCTAAGCAAGAGGACCATAAGTGCAATTGCCATAGGCTGTGTTCCTTTATTTCTTACGTGTTTCAGGAAACACCATACACTTCTCCAGGGTGGCTGTTGGCAATTTACATCCTGCCAATCAGCATAACAAGGCTCCCTGTTCTCCATATCCTGTCCTACCTTTCTGGATTTTACACTTTTTTCAGATAGCCCTTTTGCCCGGTGGGGGGGCAGTGAGATTTCATTGTAGGGCAGATTTCTTTACAGGCTTGCTTGGTTGGCCAAAAAGGGCGTATGCGTTTTTTCCTGAATATATTCAGGAAAAAACGCATACGCCCTTTTTGGCCAAGTGCATCATTGTCGACGTTGTGCCTCTTTTCCTATGCTTTCAGGGCAATTCCAGTCTACCCCCTGCAATCGTTTTACTGAAATTCTGCCCCGCTTTCAAGTCCCCTTTGCAGGCTCACTTCAATATACTTTTGGAAGATAGCTGTCATTTATAACTCTGCAGGTTTGTGAATTACAGTGCCCCTGAGCTCCTTTCTTCAACTCGATTTCTTGTCAGCTGGGCACAAAACCGCAGGATTTCTTCAGGCCCTAATCTGTTTCCAGCAGGGCACAATGAGCCTTTGTTTAATTCCTCTTCCTGGTGGGCAATGAGTGTTACATTTGCCCGTGCAGAAACCTACAGCTAGTCTCTCATTGGTTCTCCCTATTCCTGTTCATCTTGCACAGAAATTGCAAACTGTGCCAAACCGGAGGTTAAATGCACTGACTCTCCAAGCGGGGAGAGTGTTAGTAATGCGTCTGGAATGGTGAACCCGAGGACAAGGAAACGAAAACTGAGATCCAATTGAAATCGTTTCCCAATCTCACGGTGTACTATAATCTGTGATTCCCATGCATGTTTTTGCTGAAGGAAAAATCCCTTGAACCTGGAGAGTTGGGACCCATGGAATGAGTACCATGCAGTATGACTTCAAAGGGTTTGCATTTGCTCACCGAAACTCACCAATGCTATCAGTCTGAAGTGTCCAGCCTTATGTCTCAACCAGCTCTGGGTGTAGATGTGGTCAATCCCGGTTGCATCACATGCCCTGAGTGAATTATTTAAGAATTGCTCTCTATTTCTCTGTCTTTGTGTTTTGTTTTCGAAATTTATTTTGATAATGGGATTTATCGGATTTTCACTGCTGCGTTTCGGCCGCTGTACACACGCTTGATTCTCTTACGGAGACATATATATCCATGGGTTTTAAGATTCTTCCTAGTCAGGTATATTCCTAGGCGTTGAATATGTGGTGTTGGGTCCATTTCGTTGAGCAAGGAGTAGATCTTGTCTTTTACATATTTGGCTTATGGAAAGTTATCTGTGCTAATTTCAGTCTCTGGTTTTATGCAGCACCCCAAAGCACCTTTCCCCATAAGCAAGCACTAGTTGGTTTTCTAAATTTGAGACCCTGTTCTGTTTTGTAATTCAGTTCATGTGTAGTCAAGTTTACATTCCGTGTATTAGTGATATCTTATGATGTTTCTTTTTCTGTGTGACGTAGTTCACGTAGAATCACCGTACCTGCATCCACTCACTATGCCGCTACGGGCCTGCTGACACAGATTTCATTGCTGAGTGATATTGCATTGTACGTACCTTCCACAACTTCTTTATCCATTTTTTGCTTTCTGGTATATTTACCTGATACTGTAGACGAGCTTCTTGTGAACACAGTCGTCCCAAATATTGCGGTGGCTGTCTGTTTTTGATTTTAATTTCCGTAAGCTATAGGACCATAAGTGGAAGTGCCATAGGCTGTGTTGCTTTGTTTCTTACGTGTTTCAGGAAACACCATACACTTCTCCAGGATGGCTGCTGGCAATTTACATCCTGCCAATCAGCATACCAAGGCTCCCTGTTCTCCATATCCTGTCCTACCTTTCTGGATTTTACACTTTTTTCAGATGGCCCTTTTGCCCGGGGGGCAGTGAGACTTCATTGTAGTGCAGATTTCCTTTACAGGCTTGCTTGGTTGGCCAAAAAGTGCGTATGCGTTTTTTCCTGAATATATTCAGGAAAAAACGCATACGCCCTTTTTGGCCAAGTGCATCATTGTCGACGTTCTGCCTCTTTTCCTATGCTTTCAGGGCAATTCCAGTCTACCCCCTGCAATCGTTTTCCTGAAATTCTGCCCCGGTTTCAAGTCCCCTTCACAGGCTTACTTCAATATATTTTTGGAGGATAGCTGTCATTTATAACTCTGCAGGTTTGTGAATTACAGTGCCCCTGAGCTCCTTTCTTCAACTTGATTTCTTGTGAGCTGGGCACAAAACCGCAGGAATGCTTCAGGCCCTAATCTGTTTCCAGCAGGGCACACTGAGCCTTTGTTTAATTCCTCTTCCTGGTGGGCAGGGTGTGTTACATTTGCCCGTGCAGAGACCTAGAGCTAGTCTCTCATTGGTTCTCCCTATTCCTGTTCATCTTGCACAGAAATTGCAAGCTGTGCGAAACAGGAGGTTAAAGGCACTGACTCTCCAAGCGGGGAGAGTGTTAGTAAAGCATCTGGAATGGTGAACCTGAGGACCAGGATACGAAAACTGAGATGCATTTTAAATCGTTTCCCAATCACACGGTGGACGATACTCTGGGTTTCCCATGCATATTTTAGCTGGAGGAAGAATGCCTTGAACCTGGAGAGTTGGAACACATGGAATGGGTACCATGCAGTATGACTTCAAAGGGTCTGCATTTGCTCACCGAAACTCACCAATGCTATCAGCCTGAAGTGTCCAGCCTTATGTCTCAACCAGCTCTGGGTGTAGATGTGGTCAATCCTGGTTGCATCACATGCCCTGAGTGAATTATTTAAGAATTGCTCTCTATTTCACTGTCTTTGTGCTTTGTTTTCGAAATTTATTTTGATAATGGGATTTATCGGATTTTCACTGCTGCGTTTCGGCCGCTGTACACACGCTTGATTCTCTTACGGAGACATATATATCCATGGGTTTTAAGATTCTTCCTAGTCAGGTATATTCCTAGGCGTTGAATATGTGGTGTTGGGTCCATTTCGTTGAGCAAGGAGTAGGTCTTGTCTATTACATATTTGGCTTATGGAAAGTTATCTGTGCTAATTTCAGTCTCTGGTTTTATGCAGCACCCCAACGCACCTTTCCCCATAAGCAAGCACTAGTTGTTTTTCTAAATTTGAGACCCTGTTCTGTTTTGTAATTCAGTTCATGTGTAGTCAAGTTTACATTCCGTGTATTAGTGATATCTTATGATGTTTTTTTTCTGAGTGACGTAGTTCACGTAGAATCACCGTACCTGCATCCACTCACTATGCCGCTATGGGCCTGATGACACAGATTTCATTGCTGAGTGATATTGCATCGTACGTACGTGCCACAACTTCTTTATCCATTTTTTGCTTTCTCGGATATTTACCTGATACTGTAGACGAGCTTCTTGTGAACACAGCCGTCCCAAATATTGGGGTGGCTGTCTGTTTTTGATTTTAATTTCCGTAAGCTATAGGACCATAAGTGCAATTGCCATAGGCTGTGTTGCTTTATTTCTTACGTGTTTCAGGAAACACCATACACTTCTCCAGGGTGGCGGTTCACAATTTACATCCTGCCAATCAGCATAACAAGGCTCCCTGTTCTCCATATTCTGTCCTACCTTTCTGGGTTTTACACTTTTTTCAGATGGCCCTTTTGCCCGGGGGGGCAGTGAGATTTCATTGTAGTGCAGATTTCCTTTACAGGCTTGCTTGGTTGGCCAAAAAGGGCGTATGCGTTTTTTCCTGAATATATTCAGGAAAAAACGCATACGCCCTTTTTGGCCAAGTGCATCATTGTCGACGTTGTGCCTCTTTTCCTATGCTTTCAGGGCAATTCCAGTCTAACCGCTGCAATCGTTTTCCTGAAATTCTGCCCCGCTTTCAAGTCCCCTTCGCAGGCTTACTTCAATATATTTTTGGAGGATAGCTGTCATTTATAACTCTGCAGGTTTGTGAATTACAGTGCCCCTGAGCTCCTTTCTTCAACTTGCTTTCTTGTGAGCTGGGCACAAAACCGCAGTATTGCTTCAGGCCGTAATCTGTTTCCAGCAGGGCATGCTGAGCCTTTGTTTAATTCCTCTTCCTGGTGGGCAATGAGCGTTACATTTGCCCGTGCAGACACCTACAGCTAGTCTCTCATTGGTTCTCCCTATTCTTGTTCATCTTGCACAGAAATTGCAAGCTGTGCCAAAGAGGAGGTTAAAGGCACTGACTCTCCAAGCGGGGAGAGTGTTAGTAAAGCATCTGCAATGGTGAACCCGAGGACCAGGATACGAAAACTGAGATGCATTTTAAATCATTTCCCAATCACACGGTGGACGATACTCTGGGTTTCCCATGCATGTTTTAGCTGGAGGAAGAATCCCTTGAACCTGGAGAGTTGGGACCCATGGAATGGGTACCATGCAGTATGACTTCAAAGGGTCTGCATTTGCTCACCGAAACTCACCAATGCTATCAGCCTGAAGTGTCCAGCCTTATGTCTCAACCAGCTGTGGGTGTAGATGTGGTCAATCCCGGTTGCATCACATGCCCTGAGTGAATTGTTTAAGAATTGCTCTCTATTTCACTGTCTTTGTGTTTTGTTTTTGAAATTTATTTTGATAATGGGATTTATCGGATTTTCACTGTTGTGTTTATGCCGCTGTACACACGCTTGATTCTCTTACGGAGACATATAAATTCATAGGTTTTAAGATTCTTCCTAGTCAGGTATATTCCTAGGCCTTGAATATGTGGTGTTGAGTCCATTTCGTTTAGCAAGGAGTAGGTCTTGTCTATTACATATTTGGCTGATGGAAAGTTATCTGTGCTAATTTCAGTCTCTGGTTTTATGCAGCATCCCAATGCACATTTCCCCATAAGCAAGCACTAGTTGGTTTTAAAAATTTGAGACCCTGTTCTGTTTTGTAATTCAGTTCATGTGTAGTCAAGTTTACATTCCGTGTATTAGTGATATCTTATGATGTTTCTTTTTCTGTGTGACGTAGTTCACGTAGAATCACCGTACCTGCATCCACTCACTATGCCGCTACGGGCCTGATGACACAGATTTCATTGCTGAGTGATATTGCATTGCACGTACGTGCCAAAACTTCTTTATCCATTTTTTGATTTCTGGGATATTTACCTGGTACTGTAGACGTGCTTCTTGGGAACACAGCTGTCCCAAACTTTGGGGCGGATCTCTGTTTTTGATTTTAATTTCCCTAAGCAAGAGGACCATAAGTGCAATTGCCATAGGCTGTGTTCCTTTATTTCTTACGTGTTTCAGGAAACACCATACACTTCTCCAGGGTGGCTGTTGGCAATTTACATCCTGCCAATCAGCATAACAAGGCTCCCTGTTCTCCATATCCTGTCCTACCTTTCTGGATTTTACACTTTTTTCAGATAGCCCTTTTGCCCGGTGGGGGGGCAGTGAGATTTCATTGTAGGGCAGATTTCTTTACAGGCTTGCTTGGTTGGCCAAAAAGGGCGTATGCGTTTTTTCCTGAATATATTCAGGAAAAAACGCATACGCCCTTTTTGGCCAAGTGCATCATTGTCGACGTTGTGCCTCTTTTCCTATGCTTTCAGGGCAATTCCAGTCTACCCCCTGCAATCGTTTTACTGAAATTCTGCCCCGCTTTCAAGTCCCCTTTGCAGGCTCACTTCAATATACTTTTGGAAGATAGCTGTCATTTATAACTCTGCAGGTTTGTGAATTACAGTGCCCCTGAGCTCCTTTCTTCAACTCGATTTCTTGTCAGCTGGGCACAAAACCGCAGGATTTCTTCAGGCCCTAATCTGTTTCCAGCAGGGCACAATGAGCCTTTGTTTAATTCCTCTTCCTGGTGGGCAATGAGTGTTACATTTGCCCGTGCAGAAACCTACAGCTAGTCTCTCATTGGTTCTCCCTATTCCTGTTCATCTTGCACAGAAATTGCAAACTGTGCCAAACCGGAGGTTAAATGCACTGACTCTCCAAGCGGGGAGAGTGTTAGTAATGCGTCTGGAATGGTGAACCCGAGGACAAGGAAACGAAAACTGAGATCCAATTGAAATCGTTTCCCAATCTCACGGTGTACTATAATCTGTGATTCCCATGCATGTTTTTGCTGAAGGAAAAATCCCTTGAACCTGGAGAGTTGGGACCCATGGAATGAGTACCATGCAGTATGACTTCAAAGGGTTTGCATTTGCTCACCGAAACTCACCAATGCTATCAGTCTGAAGTGTCCAGCCTTATGTCTCAACCAGCTCTGGGTGTAGATGTGGTCAATCCCGGTTGCATCACATGCCCTGAGTGAATTATTTAAGAATTGCTCTCTATTTCTCTGTCTTTGTGTTTTGTTTTCGAAATTTATTTTGATAATGGGATTTATCGGATTTTCACTGCTGCGTTTCGGCCGCTGTACACACGCTTGATTCTCTTACGGAGACATATATATCCATGGGTTTTAAGATTCTTCCTAGTCAGGTATATTCCTAGGCGTTGAATATGTGGTGTTGGGTCCATTTCGTTGAGCAAGGAGTAGATCTTGTCTTTTACATATTTGGCTTATGGAAAGTTATCTGTGCTAATTTCAGTCTCTGGTTTTATGCAGCACCCCAAAGCACCTTTCCCCATAAGCAAGCACTAGTTGGTTTTCTAAATTTGAGACCCTGTTCTGTTTTGTAATTCAGTTCATGTGTAGTCAAGTTTACATTCCGTGTATTAGTGATATCTTATGATGTTTCTTTTTCTGTGTGACGTAGTTCACGTAGAATCACCGTACCTGCATCCACTCACTATGCCGCTACGGGCCTGCTGACACAGATTTCATTGCTGAGTGATATTGCATTGTACGTACCTTCCACAACTTCTTTATCCATTTTTTGCTTTCTGGTATATTTACCTGATACTGTAGACGAGCTTCTTGTGAACACAGTCGTCCCAAATATTGGGGTGGCTGTCTGTTTTTGATTTTAATTTCCGTAAGCTATAGGACCATAAGTGGAAGTGCCATAGGCTGTGTTGCTTTGTTTCTTACGTGTTTCAGGAAACACCATACACTTCTCCAGGATGGCTGCTGGCAATTTACATCCTGCCAATCAGCATAAAAAGGCTCCCTGTTCTCCATATCCTGTCCTACCTTTCTGGATTTTACACTTTTTTCAGATGGCCCTTTTGCCCGGGGGGCAGTGGACTTCATTGTAGTGCAGATTTCCTTTACAGGCTTGCTTGGTTGGCCAAAAAGTGCGTATGCGTTTTTTCCTGAATATATTCAGGAAAAAACGCATACGCCCTTTTTGGCCAAGTGCATCATTGTCGACGTTCTGCCTCTTTTCCTATGCTTTCAGGGCAATTCCAGTCTACCCCCTGCAATCGTTTTCCTGAAATTCTGCCCCGGTTTCAAGTCCCCTTCACAGGCTTACTTCAATATATTTTTGGAGGATAGCTGTCATTTATAACTCTGCAGGTTTGTGAATTACAGTGACCCTGAGCTCCTTTCTTCAACTTGATTTCTTGTGAGCTGGGCACAAAACCGCAGGAATGCTTCAGGCCCTAATCTGTTTCCAGCAGGGCACACTGAGCCTTTGTTTAATTCCTCTTCCTGGTGGGCAGGGTGTGTTACATTTGCCCGTGCAGAGACCTACAGCTAGTCTCTCATTGGTTCTCCCTATTCCTGTTCATCTTGCACAGAAATTGCAAGCTGTGCGAAACAGGAGGTTAAAGGCACTGACTCTCCAAGCGGGGAGAGTGTTAGTAAAGCATCTGGAATGGTGAACCTGAGGACCAGGATACGAAAACTGAGATGCATTTTAAATCGTTTCCCAATCACACGGTGGACGATACTCTGGGTTTCCCATGCATATTTTAGCTGGAGGAAGAATGCCTTGAACCTGGAGAGTTGGAACACATGGAATGGGTACCATGCAGTATGACTTCAAAGGGTCTGCATTTGCTCACCGAAACTCACCAATGCTATCAGCCTGAAGTGTCCAGCCTTATGTCTCAACCAGCTCTGGGTGTAGATGTGGTCAATCCTGGTTGCATCACATGCCCTGAGTGAATTATTTAAGAATTGCTCTCTATTTCACTGTCTTTGTGCTTTGTTTTCGAAATTTATTTTGATAATGGGATTTATCGGATTTTCACTGCTGCGTTTCGGCCGCTGTACACACGCTTGATTCTCTTACGGAGACATATATATCCATGGGTTTTAAGATTCTTCCTAGTCAGGTATATTCCTAGGCGTTGAATATGTGGTGTTGGGTCCATTTCGTTGAGCAAGGAGTAGGTCTTGTCTATTACATATTTGGCTTATGGAAAGTTATCTGTGCTAATTTCAGTCTCTGGTTTTATGCAGCACCCCAACGCACCTTTCCCCATAAGCAAGCACTAGTTGGTTTTCTAAATTTGAGACCCTGTTCTGTTTTGTAATTCAGTTCATGTGTAGTCAAGTTTACATTCCGTGTATTAGTGATATCTTATGATGTTTCTTTTTCTGAGTGACGTAGTTCACGTAGAATCACCGTACCTGCATCCACTCACTATGCCGCTATGGGCCTGATGACACAGATTTCATTGCTGAGTGATATTGCATCGTACGTACGTGCCACAACTTCTTTATCCATTTTTTGCTTTCTCGGATATTTACCTGATACTGTAGACGAGCTTCTTGTGAACACAGCCGTCCCAAATATTGGGGTGGCTGTCTGTTTTTGATTTTAATTTCCGTAAGCTATAGGACCATAAGTGCAATTGCCATAGGCTGTGTTGCTTTATTTCTTACGTGTTTCAGGAAACACCATACACTTCTCCAGGGTGGCGGTTCACAATTTACATCCTGCCAATCAGCATAACAAGGCTCCCTGTTCTCCATATTCTGTCCTACCTTTCTGGGTTTTACACTTTTTTCAGATGGCCCTTTTGCCCGGGGGGGCAGTGAGATTTCATTGTAGTGCAGATTTCCTTTACAGGCTTGCTTGGTTGGCCAAAAAGGGCGTATGCGTTTTTTCCTGAATATATTCAGGAAAAAACGCATACGCCCTTTTTGGCCAAGTGCATCATTGTCGACGTTGTGCCTCTTTTCCTATGCTTTCAGGGCAATTCCAGTCTAACCGCTGCAATCGTTTTCCTGAAATTCTGCCCCGCTTTCAAGTCCCCTTCGCAGGCTTACTTCAATATATTTTTGGAGGATAGCTGTCATTTATAACTCTGCAGGTTTGTGAATTACAGTGCCCCTGAGCTCCTTTCTTCAACTTGCTTTCTTGTGAGCTGGGCACAAAACCGCAGTATTGCTTCAGGCCGTAATCTGTTTCCAGCAGGGCATGCTGAGCCTTTGTTTAATTCCTCTTCCTGGTGGGCAATGAGCGTTACATTTGCCCGTGCAGACACCTACAGCTAGTCTCTCATTGGTTCTCCCTATTCTTGTTCATCTTGCACAGAAATTGCAAGCTGTGCCAAAGAGGAGGTTAAAGGCACTGACTCTCCAAGCGGGGAGAGTGTTAGTAAAGCATCTGCAATGGTGAACCCGAGGACCAGGATACGAAAACTGAGATGCATTTTAAATCATTTCCCAATCACACGGTGGACGATACTCTGGGTTTCCCATGCATGTTTTAGCTGGAGGAAGAATCCCTTGAACCTGGAGAGTTGGGACCCATGGAATGGGTACCATGCAGTATGACTTCAAAGGGTCTGCATTTGCTCACCGAAACTCACCAATGCTATCAGCCTGAAGTGTCCAGCCTTATGTCTCAACCAGCTGTGTGTGTAGATGTGGTCAATCCCGGTTGCATCACATGCCCTGAGTGAATTGTTTAAGAATTGCTCTCTATTTCACTGTCTATGTGTTTTGTTTTTGAAATTTATTTTGATAATGGGATTTATCGGATTTTCACTGCTGTGTTTATGCCGCTGTACACACGCTTGATTCTCTTACGGAGACATATAAATTCATGGGTTTTAAGATTCTTCCTAGTCAGGTATATTCCTAGCCCTTGAATATGTGGTGTTGAGTCCATTTCGTTGAGCAAGGAGTAGGTCTTGTCTATTACATATTTGGCTGATGGAAAGTTATCTGTGCTAATTTCAGTCTCTGGTTTTATGCAGCATCCCAATGCACATTTCCCCATAAGCAAGCACTAGTTGGTTTTAAAAATTTGAGACCCTGTTCTGTATTGTAAATCAGTTCATGTGTAGTTAAATTTACATTCCGTTTATTAGTGATATCTTATGATGTTTCTTTTTCTGTGTGACGTAGTTCACGTAGAATCACCGTACCTGCATCCACTCACTATGCCGCTACGGGCCTGATGACACAGATTTCATTTCTGAGTGATATTGCATTGCACGTACGTGCCACAACTTCTTTATCCATTTTTTGATTTCTGGGATATTTACCTGGTACTGTAGACGTGCTTCTTGGGAACACAGCTGTCCCAAACTTTGGGGCGGATCTCTGTTTTTGATTTTAATTTCCCTAAACAAGAGGACCATAAGTGCAATTGCCATAGGCTGTGTTCCTTTATTTCTTACGTGTTTCAGGAAACACCATACACTTCTCCAGGGTGGCTGTTGGCAATTTACATCCTGCCAATCAGCATAACAAGGCTCCCTGTTCTCCATATCCTGTCTAACCTTTCTGGATTTTACACTTTTTTCAGATAGCCCTTTTGCCCGGTGGGGGGGCAGTGAGATTTCATTGTAGGGCAGATTTCTTTACAGGCTTGCTTGGTTGGCCAAAAAGGGCGTATGCGTTTTTTCCTGAATATATTCAGGAAAAAACGCATACGCCCTTTTTGGCCAAGTGCATCATTGTCGACGTTGTGCCTCTTTTCCTATGCTTTCAGGGCAATTCCAGTCTACCCCTTGCAATCGTTTTACTGAAATTCTGCCCCGCTTTCAAGTCCCCTTTGCAGGCTCACTTCAATATACTTTTGGAAGATAGCTGTCATTTATAACTCTGCAGGTTTGTGAATTACAGTGCCCCTGAGCTCCTTTCTTCAACTCGCTTTCTTGTGAGCTGGGCACAAAACCGCAGGATTTCTTCAGGCCCTAATCTGTTTCCAGCAGGGCACACTGAGCCTTTGTTTAATTCCTCTTCCTGGTGGGCAATGAGTGTTACATTTGCCCGTGCAGAAACCTACAGCTAGTCTCTCATTGGTTCTCCCTATTCCTGTTCATCTTGCACAGAAATTGCAAACTGTGCCAAACCGGAGGTTAAATGCACTGACTCTCCAAGCGGGGAGAGTGTTAGTAATGCGTCTGGAATGGTGAACCCGAGGACAAGGAAACGAAAACTGAGATCCAATTGAAATCGTTTCCCAATCTCACGGTGTACTATAATCTGTGATTCCCATGCATGTTTTTGCTGAAGGAAAAATCCCTTGATCCTGGAGAGTTGGGACCCATGGAATGGGTACCATGCAGTATGACTTCAAAGGGTTTGCATTTGCTCACCGAAACTCACCAATGCTATCAGCCTGATGTGTCCAGCCTTATGTCTCAACCAGCTCTGGGTGTAGATGTGGTCAATCCCGGTTGCATCACATGCCCTGAGTGAATTATTTAAGAATTGCTCTCTATTTCACTGTCTTTGTGTTTTGTTTTCGAAATTTATTTTGATAATGGGATTTATCGGATTTTCACTGCTGCGTTTCGGCCGCTGTACACACGCTTGATTCTCTTACGGAGACATATATATCCATGGGTTTTAAGATTCTTCCTAGTCAGGTATATTCCTAGGCATTGAATATGTGGTGTTGGGTCCATTTCGTTGAGCAAGGAGTAGATCTTGTCTTTTACATATTTGGCTTATGGAAAGTTATCTGTGCTAATTTCAGTCTCTGGTTTTATGCAGCACCCCAAGGCGCCTTTCCCCATAAGCAAGCACTAGTTGGTTTTCTAAATTTGAGACCCTGTTCTGTTTTGTAATTCAGTTCATGTGTAGTCAAGTTTACATTCCGTGTATTAGTGATATCTTATGATGTTTCTTTTTCTGTGTGACGTAGTTCACGTAGAATCACCGTACCTGCATCCACTCACTATGCCGCTACGGGCCTGATGACACAGATTTCATTGCTGAGTGATATTGCATTGTACGTACGTGCCACAACGTCTGTATCCATTTTTTGCATTCTGGGATATTTACCTGGTACTGTAGACGAGCTTCTTGTGAACACAGCCATCCCAAATATTGGGGTGGCTGTCTGCTTTTGATTTTAATTTCCGTAAGCTATAGGACCATAAGTGGAAGTGCCATAGGCTGTGTTGCTTTGTTTCTTACGTGTTTCAGGAAACACCATACACTTCTCCAGGGTGGCTGCTGGCAATTTACATCCTGCCAATCAGCATAACAAGGCTCCCTGTTCTCCATATCCTGTCCTACCTTTCTGGATTTTACACTTTTTTCAGATGGCCTTTTGTCCGGTGGGGGGGCAGTGAGATTTCATTGTAGGGCAGATTTCCTTTACAGGCTTGCTTGGTTGGCCAAAAAGGGCATATGCGTTTTTTCCTGAATATATTCAGGAAAAAACGCATACGCCCTTTTTGGCCAAGTGCATCATTGTCGACGTTCTTTCTCTTTTCCTATGCTTTCAGGGCAATTCCTGTCTAACCGCTGCAATCGTTTTCCTGAAATTCTGCCCCGCTTTCAAGTCCCCTTCGCAGGCTTACTTCAATATATTTTTGGAGGATAGCTGTCATTTATAACTCTGCAGGTTTGTGAATTACAGTGCCCCTGAGCTCCTTTCTTCAACTTGCTTTCTTGTGAGCTGGGCACAAAACCGCAGTATTGCTTCAGGCCGTAATCTGTTTCCAGCAGGGCACGCTGAGCCTTTGTTTAATTCCTCTTCCTGGTGGGCAATGAGCGTTACATTTGCCCGTGCAGAAACCTACAGCTAGTCTCTCATTGGTTCTCCCTATTCCTGTTCATCTTGCACAGAAATTGCAAACTGTGCCAAACCGGAGGTTAAATGCACTGACTCTCCAAGCGGGGAGAGTGTTAGTAATGCGTCTGGAATGGTGAACCCGAGGACAAGGAAACGAAAACTGAGATCCAATTGAAATCGTTTCCCAATCTCACGGTGTACTATAATCTGTGATTCCCATGCATGTTTTTGCTGAAGGAAAAATCCCTTGAACCTGGAGAGTTGGGACCCATGGAATGGGTACCATGCAGTATGACTTCAAAGGGTTTGCATTTGCTCACCGAAACTCACCAATGCTATCAGCCTGAAGTGTCCAGCCTTATGTCTCAACCAGCTCTGGGTGTAGATGTGGTCAATCCCGGTTGCATCACATGCCCTGAGTGAATTATTTAAGAATTGCTCTCTATTTCTCTGTCTTTGTGTTTTGTTTTCGAAATTTATTTTGATAATGGGATTTATCGGATTTTCACTGCTGCGTTTCGGCCGCTGTACACACGCTTGATTCTCTTACGGAGACATATATATCCATGGGTTTTAAGATTCTTCCTAGTCAGGTATATTCCTAGGCGTTGAATATGTGGTGTTGGGTCCATTTCGTTGAGCAAGGAGTAGATCTTGTCTTTTACATATTTGGCTTATGGAAAGTTATCTGTGCTAATTTCAGTCTCTGGTTTTATGCAGCACCCCAAAGCACCTTTCCCCATAAGCAAGCACTAGTTGGTTTTCTAAATTTGAGACCCTGTTCTGTTTTGTAATTCAGTTCATGTGTAGTCAAGTTTACATTCCGTGTATTAGTGATATCTTATGATGTTTCTTTTTCTGTGTGACGTAGTTCACGTAGAATCACCGTACCTGCATCCACTCACTATGCCGCTACGGGCCTGCTGACACAGATTTCATTGCTGAGTGATATTGCATTGTACGTACCTTCCACAACTTCTTTATCCATTTTTTGCTTTCTGGTATATTTACCTGATACTGTAGACGAGCTTCTTGTGAACACAGTCGTCCCAAATATTGGGGTGGTTGTCTGTTTTTGATTTTAATTTCCGTAAGCTATAGGACCATAAGTGGAAGTGCCATAGGCTGTGTTGCTTTGTTTCTTACGTGTTTCAGGAAACCCCATACACTTCTCCAGGATGGCTGCTGGCAATTTACATCCTGCCAATCAGCATAACAAGGCTCCCTGTTCTCCATATCCTGTCCTACCTTTCTGGATTTTACACTTTTTTCAGATGGCCCTTTTGCCCGGGGGGCAGTGAGACTTCATTGTAGTGCAGATTTCCTTTACAGGCTTGCTTGGTTGGCCAAAAAGTGCGTATGCGTTTTTTCCTGAATATATTCAGGAAAAAACGCATACGCCCTTTTTGGCCAAGTGCATCATTGTCGACGTTCTGCCTCTTTTCCTATGCTTTCAGGGCAATTCCAGTCTACCCCCTGCAATCGTTTTCCTGAAATTCTGCCCCGGTTTCAAGTCCCCTTCACAGGCTTACTTCAATATATTTTTGGAGGATAGCTGTCATTTATAACTCTGCAGGTTTGTGAATTACAGTGCCCCTGAGCTCCTTTCTTCAACTTGATTTCTTGTGAGCTGGGCACAAAACCGCAGGAATGCTTCAGGCCCTAATCTGTTTCCAGCAGGGCACACTGAGCCTTTGTTTAATTCCTCTTCCTGGTGGGCAGTGTGTGTTACATTTGCCCGTGCAGAGACCTACAGCTAGTCTCTCATTGGTTCTCCCTATTCCTGTTCATCTTGCACAGAATTTGCAAGCTGTGCGAAACAGGAGGTTAAAGGCACTGACTCTCCAAGCGGGGAGAGTGTTAGTAAAGCATCTGGAATGGTGAACCTGAGGACCAGGATACGAAAACTGAGATGCATTTTAAATCGTTTCCCAATCACACGGTGGACGATACTCTGGGTTTCCCATGCATATTTTAGCTGGAGGAAGAATGCCTTGAACCTGGAGAGTTGGAACCCATGGAATGGGTACCATGCAGTATGACTTCAAAGGGTCTGCATTTGCTCACCGAAACTCACCAATGCTATCAGCCTGAAGTGTCCAGCCTTATGTCTCAACCAGCTCTGGGTGTAGATGTGGTCAATCCTGGTTGCATCACATGCCCTGAGTGAATTATTTAAGAATTGCTCTCTATTTCACTGTCTTTGTGCTTTGTTTTCGAAATTTATTTTGATAATGGGATTTATCGGATTTTCACTGCTGCGTTTCGGCCGCTGTACACACGCTTGATTCTCTTACGGAGACATATATATCCATGGGTTTTAAGATTCTTCCTAGTCAGGTATATTCCTAGGCGTTGAATATGTGGTGTTGGGTCCATTTCGTTGAGCAAGGAGTAGGTCTTGTCTATTACATATTTGGCTTATGGAAAGTTATCTGTGCTAATTTCAGTCTCTGGTTTTATGCAGCACCCCAACGCACCTTTCCCCATAAGCAAGCACTAGTTGGTTTTCTAAATTTGAGACCCTGTTCTGTTTTGTAATTCAGTTCATGTGTAGTCAAGTTTACATTCCGTGTATTAGTGATATCTTATGATGTTTCTTTTTCTGTGTGACGTAGTTCACGTAGAATCACCGTACCTGCATCCACTCACTATGCCGCTACGGGCCTGATGACACAGATTTCATTGCTGAGTGATATTGCATTGCACGTACGTGCCACAACTTCTTTATCCATTTTTTGCTTTCTGGGATATTTAACTGATACTGTAGACGAGCTTCTTGTGAACACAGTCGTCCCAAATATTGGGGTGGCTGTCTGTTTTTGATTTTAATTTCCGTAAGCTATAGGACCATAAGTGGAAGTGCCATAGGCTGTGTTGCTTTGTTTCTTACGTGTTTCAGGAAACACCATACACTTCTCCAGGGTGGCTGCTGGCAATTTACATCCTGCCAATCAGCATAACAAGGCTCCCTGTTCTCCATATCCTGTCCTACCTTTCTGGATTTTACACTTTTTTCAGATGGCCCTTTTGCCCGGGTGGCTGTGAGACTTCATTTTAGTGCAGATTTCCTTTACAGGCTTGCTTGGTTGGCCAAAAAGGGCGTATGCGTTTTTTCCTGAATATATTCAGGAAAAAACGCATACGCCCTTTTTGGCCAAGTGCATCATTGTCGACGTTCTGCCTCTTTTCCTATGCTTTCAGGGCAATTCCAGTCTACCCCCTGCAATCGTTATCCTGAAATTCTGCCCCGCTTTCAAGTCCCCTTCGCAGGCTTACTTCAATATATTTTTGGAGGATAGCTGTCATTTATAACTCTGCAGGTTTGTGAATTACAGTGCCCCTGAGCTCCTTTCTTCAACTCGCTTTCTTGTGAGCTGGGCACAAAACCGCAGGATTCCTTCAGGCCCTAATCTGTTTCCAGCAGGGCACACTGAGCCTTTGTTTAATTCCTCTTCCTGGTGGGCAATGTGTGTTACATTTGCCCGTGCAGACACCTACAGCTAGTCTATCATTGGTTCTCCCTATTCCTGTTCATCTTGCACAGAAATTGCAAACTGTGCCAAACAGGAGGTTAAAGGCACTGACTCTCCACGCGGGGAGAGTGTTAGTAATGCATCTGGAATGGTGAACCCGAGGGCAAGGATACGAAAACTGAGATCCATTTTAAATCGTTTCCCAATCTCATGGTGTACCATACTCTGTGTTTCCCATGCATGTTTTAGCTGAAGAAGAATCCCTTGAACCTGGAGAGTTGGGACCCATGGAATGGGTACCATGCAGTTTGACTTCTAAGGGTCTGCATTTGCTCACCGAAACTCACCAATGCTATCAGCCTGAAGTGTCCAGCCTTATGTCTCAAAGAGCTCTGGGTGTAGATGTGGTCAATCCCGGTTGCATCACATGCCCTGAGTGAATTATTTAAGAATTGCTCTCTATTTCACTGTCTTTGTGTTTTGTTTTCGAAATTTATTTTGATAATGGGATTTATCGGATTTTCACTGTTGCGTTTCGGCCGCTGTACACACGCTTGATTCTCTTACGGAGACATATATATCCATGGGTTTTAAGATTCTTCCTAGTCAGGTATATTCCTAGGCATTGAATATGTGGTGTTGGGTCCATTTCGTTGAGCAAGGAGTAGGTCTTGTCTATTACATATTTGGCTTATGGAAAGTTATCTGTGCTAATTTCAGTCTCTGGTTTTATGCAGCACCCCAACGCACCTTTTCCCATAAGCAAGCACTAGTTGGTTTTCTAAATTTGAGACCCTGTTCTGTTTTGTAATTCAGTTCATGTGTAGTCAAGTTTACATTCCGTGTATTAGTGATATCTTATGATGTTTCTTTTTCTGTGTGACGTAGTTCACGTAGAATCACCGTACCTGCATCCTCTCACTATGCCGCTACGGGCCTGATGACACAGATTTCATTGCTGAGTGATATTGCATTGCACGTACGTGCCACAACTTCTTTATCCATTTTTTGCTTTCTGGGATATTTACCTGGTACTGTAGACGAGCTTCCTGGGAACACAGCCGTCCCAAACGTTGGGGTGGCTCTCTGTTTTTGATTTTAATATCCCTAAGGAATAGGACCATAAGTGGAAGTGCGATAGGCTGTGTTGCTTTGTTTCTTACGTGTTTCAGGAAACACCATACACTTCTCCAGGGTGGCTGCTGGCAATTTACATCCCGCCAATCAGCATAAAAAGGCTCCCTGTTCTCCATATCCTGTCCTACCTTTCTGGATTTTACACTTTTTTCAGATGGTCCTCTTGCCCGGGGGGGGGGGGGGCAGGGAGACTTCATTGTAGTGCAGATTTCCTTTACAGGCTTGCTTGGTTGGCCAAAAAGGGCGTATGCGTTTTTTCCTGAATATATTCAGGAAAAAACGCATACGCCCTTTTTGGCCAAGTGCATCATTGTCGACGTTGTGCCTCTTTTCCTATGCTTTCAGGGCAATTCCAGTCTACCCCCTGCAGTCGTTTTCCTGAAACTCTGCCCCGCTTTCAAGTCCCCTTCGCAGGCTTACTGCAATATATTTTTGGAGGATAGCTGTCATTTATAACTCTGCAGGTTTGTGAAGTACAGTGCCCCTGAGCTCCTTTCTTCAACTCGCTTTCTTGTGAGCTGGGCACAAAACCGCAGGATTGCTTCAGGCCCTAATCTGTTTCCAGCAGGGCACACTGAGCCTTTGTTTAATTCCTCTTCCTGGTGGGCAATGAGCGTTACATTTGCCCGTGCAGACACCTACAGCTAGTCTCTCATTGGTTCTCCCTATTCCTGTTCATCTTGCACAGAAATTGCAAGCTGTGCCAAAGAGGAGGTTAAAGATACTGACTCTCCAAGCGGGGAGAGTGTTAGTAAAGCATATGGAATGGTGAACCCGAGGACCAGGATACGAAAACTGAGATGCATTTTAAATCGTTTCCCAATCACATGGTGGACAATACTCTGGGTTTCCCATGCATGTTTTAGCTGGAGGAAGAATCCCTTGAACCTGGAGAGTTGGGACCCATGGAATGGGTACCATGCAGTATGACTTCAAAGGGTCTGCATTTGCTCACCGAAACTCACCAGTGCTATCAGCCTGAAGTGTCCAGCCTTATGTCTCAACCAGCTCTGGGTGTAGATGTGGTAAATCCCGGTTGCATCACATGCCCTGAGTGAATTATTTAAGAATTGCTCTCTATTTCACTGTCTTTGTGTTTTGTTTTTGAAATTTATTTTGATAATGGGATTTATCGGATTTTCACTGCTGCGTTTATGCCGCTGTACACACGCTTGATTCTCTTACGGAGACATATAAATCCATGGGTTTTAAGATTCTTCCTAGTCAGGTATATTCCTAGGCGTTGAATATGTGGTGTTGAGTCCATTTCGTTGAGCAAGGAGCTGGTCTTGTCTATTACGTATTTGGCTTATGGAATGTTATCTGTGCTAATTTCAGTCTCTTGTTTTATGCAGCACCCCAATGCACCTTTCCGCATAAGCAAGCACTAGTTGGTTTTCTAAATTTGAGACCCTGTTCTGTTTTGTAATTCAGTTCATGTGTAGTCAAGTTTACATTCCGTGTATTAGTGATATCTTATGATGTTTCTTTTTCTGTGTGACGTAGTTCACGTAGAATCACCGTACCTGCATACACTCACTATGCCGCTACGGGCCTGATGACACAGATTTCATTGCTGAGTGATATTGCATTGCACGTACGTGCCACAACTTCTTTATCCATTTTGTGCTTTCTGGGATATTTACCTGGTCCTGTAGATGCGCTTCTTGGGAACACAGCCTTCCCAAACTTTGGGGTGGCTCTCTGTTTTTGATTTTAATTTCCCTAATCAATAGGAACATAAGTGCAATTGCCATAGGCTGTGTTGCTTTATTTCTTACGTGTTTCAGGAAACACCATACACTTCTCCAGGGTGGCTGTTCACAATTTACATCCTGCCAATTAGCATAACAAGGCTCCCTGTTCTCCATATCCTGTCCTACCTTTCTGGATTTTACAGGTTTTTTCAGATGGCCCTTTTGCCCGGGGGGGGCAGTGAGATTTCATTGTAGTGCAGATTTCCTTTACAGGCTTGCTTGGTTGGCCAAAAAGGGCATATGCGTTTTTTCCTGAATATATTCAGGAAAAAACGCATACGCCCTTTTTGGCCAAGTGCATCATTGACGACGTTGTGCCTCTTTTCCTATGCTTTCAGGGCAATTCCAGTCTACCTCCTGCAATCGTTTTCCTGAAATTCTGCCCCGCTTTCAAGTCCCCTTCACAGGCTTACTTCAATATATTTTTGGAGGATAGCTGTCATTTATAACTCTGCAGGTTTGTGAATTACAGTGCCCCTGAGCTCCTTTCTTCAACTCGGTTTCTTGTGAGCTGGGCACAAAACCGCAGGATTGCTTCAGGCCCTAATCTGTTTTCAGCAGGGCACGCTGAGCCTTTGTTTAATTCCTCTTCCTGGTGCGCAATGAGCGTTACATTTGCCCGTGCAGACACCTACAGCTAGTCTCTCATTGGTTCTCCCTATTCCTGTTCATCTTGCACAGAAATTGCAAGCTGTGCCAAACAGGAGGTTAAAGGCACTGACTCTCCAAGCGGGGAGAGTGTTAGTAAAGCATCTGGAATGGTGAACCCGAGGACCAGGATACGAAAACTGAGATGCATTTTAAATCGTTTCCCAATCACACGGTGGAGGATACTCTGGATTTCCCATGCATGTTTTAGCTGGAGGTAGAATGCCTTGAACCTGGAGAGTTGGGACCCATGGAATAGGTACCATGCAGTATGACTTCAATGGGTCTGCATTTGCTCACCGAAACTCACCAATGCTATCAGCCTGAAGTGTCCAGCCTTATGTCTCAAACAGCTCTGGGTGTAGATGTGGTCAATCCCGGTTGCATCACATGCCCTGAGTGAATTATTTAAGAATTGCTCTCTATTTCACTGTCTTTGTGTTTTGTTTTCGAAATTTATTTTGATAATGGGATTTATCGGATTTTCACTGCTGCGTTTCGGCCGCTGTACACACGCTTGATTCTCTTACGGAGACATATATATCCATGGGTTTTAATATTCTTCCTAGTCAGGTATATTCCTAGGCGTTGAATATGTGGTGTTGGGTCCATTTCGTTGAGCAAGGAGTAGGTCTTGTCTTTTACATATTTGGCTTATGGAAAGTTATCTGTGCTAATTTCAGTCTCTGGTTTTATGCAGCACCGCAACGCACCTTTCCCCATAAGCAAGCACTAGTTGGTTTTCTAAATTTGAGACCCTGTTCTGTTTTGTAATTCAGTTCATGTGTAGTCAAGTTTACATTCCGTGTATTAGTGATATCTTATGATGTTTCTTTTTCTGTGTGACGTAGTTCACGTAGAATCACCGTACCTGCATCCACTCACTATGCCGCTACGGGCCTGATGACACAGATTTCATTGCTGAGTGATATTGCATTGTACGTACGTGCCACAACTTCTTTATCCATTTTTTGCATTCTGGGATATTTACCTGGTACTGTAGACGAGCTTCTTGTGAACACAGCCATCCCAAATATTGGGGTGGCTGTCTGTTTTTGATTTTAATTTCCGTAAGCTATAGGACCATAAGTGGAAGTGCCATAGGCTGTGTTGCTTTGTTTCTTACGTGTTTCAGGAAACACCATACACTTCTCCAGGGTGGCTGCTGGCAATTTACATCCTGCCAATCAGCATAACAAGGCTCCCTGTTCTCCATATCCTGTCCTACCTTTCTGGATTTTACACTTTTTTCAGATGGCCCTTTTGCCCGGGGGGGGGGGGGGGGCAGTGAGATTTCATTGTAGGGCAGATTTCCTTACAGGCTTGCTTGGTTGGCCAAAAAGGGCGTATGCGTTTTTTCCTGAATATATTCAGGAAAAAACGCATACGCCCTTTTTGGCCAAGTGCATCATTGTCGACGTTCTGCCTCTTTTCCTATGCTTTCAGGGCAATTCCAGTCTACCCCCTGCAATCGTTTTCCTGAAATTCTGCCCCGCTTTCAAGTCCCCTTCGCAGGCTTACTTCAATATATTTTTGGAGGATAGCTGTCATTTATAACTCTGCAGGTTTGTGAATTACAGTGCCCCTGAGCTCCTTTCTTCAACTCGCTTTCTTGTGAGCTGGGCACAAAACCGCAGGATTGCTTCAGGCCCTAATCTGTTTCCAGCAGGCCACACTGAGCCTTTGTTTAATTCCTCTTCCTGGTGGGCAATGAGCGTTACATTTGCCCGTGCAGACACCTACAGCTAGTCTCTCATTGGTTCTCCCTATTCCTGTTCATCTTGCACAGAAATGGCAAGCTGTGCCAAACAGGAGGTTAAAGGCACTGTCTCTCCAAGCGGGGAGAGTGTTAGTAAAGCATCTGGAATGGTGAACCCGAGGACCAGGATACGAAAACTGAGATGCATTTTAAATCGTTTCCCAATCACACGGTGGACGATACTCTGGGTTTCCCATGCATGTTTTAGCTGGAGGAAGAATGCCTTGAACCTGGAGAGTTGGGACCCATGGAATGGGTACCATGCAGTATGACTTCAAAGGGTCTGCATTTGCTCACCGAAACTCACCAGTGCTAGCAGCCAGAAGTGTCCAGCCTTATGTCTCAACGAGCTCTGGGTGTAGATGTGTTAAATCCCGGTTGCATCACATGCCCTGAGTGAATTATTTAAGAATTGCTTCCTATTTCACTGTCATTGTGTTTTGTTTTTGAAATTTATTTTGATAATGGGATTTATCGGATTTTCACTGCTTCGTTTATGCCGCTGTACACGCGCTTGATTCTGTTACGGAGACATAAGTCCATGGGTTTTAAGATTCTTACTAATCCGGTATATTCTTAGGCATTGAATATGGCGTGTGGAGTCCATTTCGTTGAGCAAGGAGTAGGTCTTGACTATTACATATTTGGCTTATGGAATGGTATCTGTGCTAATTTCAATCTGTGGTTTTATGCAGCACCCCAACTCACCTTTCCCCTTAAGGAAGCATAGGTTGGTTTTCTTAATTTGAAACCCTCTTCTCTTTTGTAATTCAGTTCATGTGTAGCCATGTTAACATTCCATGTATTAGTGATATCTTATGTCTTTTTCTTTTTGAATTATGTGACTTCGAATGATCACACGTAACTCCTCTGGAGTTGTTATAACTGGCCGTATTTCATTGATTTCCAGGCTGAGTAATATTCCACTCTACATAAGCACCACATCTCTGTCCGTTTTTTCTCTGCAGATTCTTTAAGTTATATCCTAGTCGAGGATCTTTTAAACAGAGAGGTGGTAAACATTGGGGTGCCTGTGTCCTCTCGATTTTTGTTTTTCCCAAGATATACGTCCATGAGTGCAAGTGCCCTGTGCTCGGTAGCTCATTTTTTAGATGCTTTAGTAAACACAATAGACTTATCCAGAGTGACCGTTGGCAATATACATTTCCACTATAAGACTCACAGGGCTCCCTTTTCTCCTTGCCCTGTCCTGCATTTCTGGTGTTTACACTTTATGAGGACGGCTCTTCTGACTGATGCAAAGTGATATGTTTTGTAGTATTGATTTCCAGTGCCCACCTGTTTGGTTGGCTAAAAAAGTGTATGCCCTTTTCTTGAATATATACAGAAAAAGATGCATACACCCTTTTTGGCCAACTGCAATGTTGGCAATGTTCAGCCCCTTTTCTTGTGCTTAATGGCGAGTCCTTTCTACCTCTTCCAATCCCTTTCCTGCCATTCTCCGTTGCTTACAAGTCCTTTTCTCTGACTTTCCTCAAGACATTTTTCAGTGATAGATATTTTTAATTCTGCAGTTTCGTGAATTTTAGTGCCCCTGAGTTCCATTTTCCAACTTGTGTTTATGGGAACTGGCCACAAAGCATCAGGATTCCTCAAGCCCTATTCTGTTTCCATGGGCAACCCTAGCCTTTGGTCAATTCGTCTTCCTGATTGGAAATTAGAGTGGCATGTGCCTGTCCGAACACCTAGGACTTGTCTCTCATTGTTCCTCCTCCTTCTGCTTCATCCTCTGGACAAATTCCAAACTGTATGCAACAGGATGTTGACAGTGCTGACATCTCCAAGTGGGGAGACTGTTAGTAAAGACGCTGGAGTGGTGAACCCTAGCACCAAGAGATGAGGAGATGAGATGCCTTTTCCAAACTTTTCCCGATCAGACGGTATACCATCCTCTGGGTGTGACAGGCA
Source organism: Phocoena phocoena (assembly GCF_963924675.1). Classification (NCBI taxonomy): domain Eukaryota; kingdom Metazoa; phylum Chordata; class Mammalia; order Artiodactyla; family Phocoenidae; genus Phocoena; species Phocoena phocoena. The sequence continues at coordinate 342,490 of NW_027077608.1, read as the reverse complement.
TGTTTTAGGTGTAGGAAGGGTCCCATTCATGTGAGGAGAACACCAGGGGATTTTCAATATCAGTGTCTCTCCGCAACCCAAACTGGGGAATTTTTTAAGCTACGGCTACACATATGTTCATTAAGGGCCTTGGGAAGTAGGCAGAGTCCAAACTTTAGATGATTGAAGTCTTCAGGGTCAGAAGCACTCACCACTGTCTTCCCTTAGATTCCATTTTTACTGTCATTGATGGATGATGTCAATAAAAATATCTATTGTTTTTCAGATCATTTCCCCTTATAGGTTATTGCAAAATATTGAGTGTAGTTCCCTGTGCTATACAGTAGTTCCTTGCTGATGATTTCATACATAGCAGTGTGTATGTGTTAATCCCAAACTGTTAATTTATCCCTCCTCCTACCATTTCCCTTTGGTAATAATAAATTATAAGATTTTATGCTTCTCAGAAATGGGGGAGCTGAAAGAGAGGTATCATTTTCAATGTAAAAGCATTTAAAACAAGATTGAAGCTTTAACCAAGATTATTAGATGTACATCCTTGGAAAGAAATCACTTTGTTTCTCTAATATTGACCTGACAAAGAAGACAAACCTTTTCACTGAACTTGCTTATAAGAAAGTGATGGAAATATCAAATGGAAGTGTTAGAAACATCTTATTTTACCCGAGCCTTATACACTGTTCTATGTTAATTACAGTTTGGCTCACACATCTGTTCATTGAAGTTACAATGTTCTCAATTTCTGTTACTGATCCTCCAGAGTGGACGCCAACAAGTGTCCCCCTGCCCAGTGTCATTGGAGCCAATAGATCGAGACTGAGTTTGGTTCAAAAGCAAAGGAAACTTTATATATTGATCAGAGAATGAAGAGGTGCTACCCTGTGGGCTGTGGGCTGGGCTGCTGTGTAGAGATCCTGTCAGAGTCACTGGGAGGGAGGGGGCTGAGTTCTCGAGGACCTGGTTGGCTGCAGCTCAGGCTCTATGTCACGGAGTCTGAACTGGGCCCCAGGAGCTGAAGTGTCATCGAGCCATTCTGCTCTAGGAAATCTGGTCTGAAGTGCCGGGTGTGGAACCTCTGTATGCGGGACACTAGGAGCACCTGAAATTAGACAAAGCACAAAGGATAAAAATGGTTAGACTTTATTTTATTGCCCAGATTCTATTTTTATCTCCCAGGCATTTTTAAGGGGCCTTGCCTGGGACAAACTTCTCTTCTGCTTTTGTCCCTTTCCTCATTCTTGGAGTGCTGCGGGTGCAGACCCTTCTTCTGTAACTGCTGAGTGCTGAGTTAGGAGGCTTCATACCCATGGGCGAGGGTCAGAACTTCTCCCCAGCAGCCTCCAGGTGACGTTGATTGTCCCCAGGCCTCCTGCCTCCCTGCTCGTCCACCTGAGCACCAGTATTGGAAGTGTTATAGATTCTAATGACCTTTAAGGGTCCAGAAAGGAGATGTGCAGTGGCGCTGTGAGGTCCAGTTTCACTCCGCCCCACATTTGTTCGGCCACCTTAGGCTGACCGTTTCTGCCAGCCTAGATGCTCTGACTGACCGTTTCTGCCAGCCTAGATGCTCTGACCAACAGTCTGCGCTTTCTTCCATTAGGCCCCTGAATTAACGTAAAAACAGCACCAGGTGTCAGGATCCTGCCCGCTCAGCTCCCAGACAGTCCAGGGTCAGTGGTGATGAAGGATCATGATGGTCACTGAGTCAAGAGCCTTTGGAAGTAAACAGGAGTCCAGCCGGTCTTATTGGCCACCATCATCAGGGTGTCTGTAGGCTTTTCTATGGTGACAGCATGATATACGGTTCCCCCGCCAAGATTATTAGCTCCCCTCTGGGTACAGTAAGTACTGCAAGCAGTAGTCTACTCTTTTGGGACACACTCTTGTTGTTTTATGAGAGAAACTCCAGGTCAAGTGATGGTCACACGGGTCGTCATGGTGCCCCGTTGCCCCCGGTTATCTCTCTGGAGGTTGGAGTTGGAGGGCCTCCTCAATCGAGGTCAGTGTGCCCACGGAGCAAACCCTGCAACTTCAGGGCATGGTTGGGGGTTAGGATCACCACGTGGGGTCCGTTTCCCTTAGAAGGGAGGTGGCCTTTTGGGCTGCTGATTTCCAGGTTTTCAGATACCACCAGTATCTTGGCCAGATGTGGCGGTGGGCCAAGCCCCTTGGTGACCATAGTTTATCCTACCTGGATGGCATTCTTGCATTGTTCCATTTCAAGTGGTCCCAGTTTTTGCACTAATACTCCAATGGCGATTCACCTTTCACCAGGAATGTAAAGGTCAAAGGGTTTAGCTAAATTAGGGAGTTCCAGGGCAAGGGTGTGAATTGACTGCTCTTTCCATTCTTGAAAGGCCACTTCTGGATTCTATTCAAAAGGATCATCATCTTTTCCTTTCAGTGTTTCATATAGAGGCCCAGCTAGTAGACTGTAGTTAGGGATCCAGAGGCAGGAAACCCTGGCTTCCCCAGGAACCCCTAAGCTGTCTTCTAGTTTCAGAAAGGGGTAAGGCTGTAAATTGTTTCTTCCCTTTCCTGGGATGGGCTTCTCCGACCTTCTGTGAGAATGAAGCCCAGGCAGGTCACCGTAGTCTGTGATACTTGAGCTTTTTCGTGGACAACTTCTATCCTTTATTGGCTTGGTAGTTCTGAGGCCTCCTTAGTAGGGCTGGCGATCAGAATGTCGTCTGAATATTGAAGGAGTGTTTCCTTTTCCAGAGGTAGAACTTTTAGGTCTTTAGCTGAGCTTTCCCCAAAGATGGTGTGGGAATTTTTGAACCCTTGGGGCAAGACAGCCTGGAAGTATTGTTTTAGTTGTATGTTGAGTCCTGTCACTCACAAGCCAAAATTTCTTGTGACTCTGGGACTAATGGAATACAAAAGAAGGCATCAGTGAAGACTAATACAGAATACCAAGTCCTGGTGGTTGGTAGAATGACCAGCAGGGTGTAGGATTTAGGAACTACTGGAGGTATATCCTCAGTGGCTTCACTGACTGTCCTGACATCCTTTACCAGGACTCCAGCAGCCCATGGGGCTCTCGAGGTCAGGCCAATCCCAGGATATGGAGCTCACCTGGGCAGGTACCCTACCCCCACCCCAGCCCACGGGGCTCTCGTGTTCAGGCCCCTCCCAGGATATGGGATTCCCTGGGCAGGTCCTCTGCAGTCCATGGGGCTCCCGTGGTCAGGCCCCTCCCAGGATACAGAGCTACCCTTGCAGGTACCTTGGCAGGGCTGGGCACACAGGAACCGTGCACATAGCCCTCATTGCAGAGCACTCCCAGCTCACCTGTCGCTCAGATCTGACACAGAGCACCTCAGAGCAGGACTTGAACTAACAAACAGCAGCTCTGACAGGTCTGTGACCCTGGGCATCACTCTGTGCGGCCTCCTCCACCTGGTCTTCCAGAGACTTCCACTGCACCCGGGGCACCAGGCCTCTGTCTCCAACCACCACCCACCCCTCCTCTCCCTGACTCCTGGGTTCCTCTCATTAGGAGAGGGTTTTCTTGAAGTTGTCTCCCACTCATGGGCCAGATAATATAATTAGAAAACAAGCCAGAGCTGCAGCCCCTTGTCTATCCTGACTCTCAGGAGCCCACACCTGTTCCTTGGACCTGGCCAATTCAGCAAGTTCCATTTTCAGCAACTGTGAGCCCCTGAGGGGTGATTATTGGCTGGCTTGGGAAGCCTGACCGTGCCGGCCAGCCCTCCCCAGGTGTGCCTGGGTTGAGATCAATATAAACACCGCTCCAGGCAGCAAGAGCCCCTGCAGCTGTGCCTGACGCCATTTTCTCTGCCCTGTCAGCAGTCTCGGGGCTGGGCTGGTGGGAGGGAGTGAGAGGCCACGGCTTTGTGGGTGTCCCAGTGTGAGTGGGGCTCTGCTGGACTTTCTGCAGCAGTTGCCAAGATGCTACCTGCTAAAGAAGAGGATGTGTCACCCACACCTGCCGCTGGAATTTCTCCCTGGGCACAGGTGAGGAAGGAAGAAAGCAGTGGGGGCCGGGACAGCAGGTGTATCTCAGGCAGGGAAATGGAGAGCTTCCAGAAGAGCACCCAGGGCCAGGACCATCCTGGCTGGCCTGCAGGCACCAAGTCGGCTGGCATGCTGTCCCTCATGTGGCTCCATGGCCCTTCCTCTAGGTTTTCAAGTCCTTGTACATATTCAGGTGTTTAGCCTTGGAAGGGTGGGAACATTTCAGCAGCAGCTGGCCTGGGGCTCGGCCCACGTTTACTCACAGATACCTCGGCACGGTCCCCCAGCTTTGCAGTGAGGACGCTTGTTGCGAGGAGCATGCTGGCTGAATGGGAGATGATTCCCCACCACTGACCAACTTCAGAATTGTTTGCAATTGGAGCAAGTGCCCTGAAACGGTTTTCCTCTGTGTAACTGGTGGGTTCTGTTCTTTTTTATCTTTTTTTCGTTTTTGGTTCAAGGTAGATTTTATTCCTCTTTTGTGTATTTACAGATATAAGCATGGAAATAATTTATTCATATAAATACATGTATGTGAAGGGAAGAATATTTTTTCTGTTTTACTTTTTTTAATTTTATTTTTTTATTTTGAATTTAATTTTATATTTTTATACAGCAGGTTGTTTTTGGTTATCTACTTTATACATATAAATGTATACATACCAATCCCAATATCTCAACTCCTCCCACCACCATCCCCAACAGCTTTCCCCCCTTGTTGTCCATACGTTTGTTGTATACATGTATTGCTCTATTTCTGCCTTGCAAAACGGTTCATCTGTACAATTTTTCTAGGTTCCACATATATGCATTAATATACAAGATTTGTTTTTCTCTTTCTGACTTACTTCACTCTGTATGACAGTCTCTAGATCCATCAACGTCTCTACAAATGTCCCAATTTCATTCCTTTTTATGGCTTAGTAATATTCCATTTTATATATGTACCACATCTTTATGCATTCGTCTGTCTGTGGGCATTTAGGTTGCTTCCATTTCCTGGATAGTGTAAATAGTGATGCAATGAACATTGTGGTGAATGTCTCTTTTTGATTTATGGTTTTGTCTGGGTATATGCCCAGTAGAGGGATTGCTGTATCATATGGTAATTCTATTCTTAGTTTTATAAGAAACTCCATAATGTTCTCCACAGTGACTGTATCAATTTACGTTCCCAACAGTAGTGGAAGAGGATTCCTTATCTCCACACCGTTTCCAGCATTTGTTGTTTGTAGATTTTCTGATGATGCCCATTCTAATAGGTGTGAGGTGATACACCATGGATGAGTCTATTTCGTTGAGCAAAGAGTAGGTCTTGTTTATTACGTATTTGGCTTATGGAATGGTATGTGTGCTAATTTCAATCTGTTTTTATACAGCAGCCCAACTCAACTTTCCCCTTAAGCAAGCATAAGGTTTTTATCTAAATGTGAGACTCTGTTCGGTTTTGTAATTCAGTTTATGTGTAGCCAAGTTTACACTCCCTCTATTAGTGATATCTTATGATAATTATCTTTCTTTGTGTGACATATTTCTCTTAGAATCATCATAATTAAATCCACTCAATTTGCTGCTACAGGCCTGATGACATTGATTTCACTGCTGAGTGATATTCCGTTGTACGTAAGTAGCACAACTTCTTTATCCATTTTTTTCTTTCTGGGATATTTAATTTGTACTGGACTCGAGGTTCTTGTAAACACAGCAGCCCTAAATTTTGTGTTGGCTGTGTCTTGTTGATTTTAATTTTCCTAAGCTATAGGGCCAAAAGTGGAAGTGCCCTAGGCTCTGTAGCTTTGTTTTTTAGATGTTTCAGGATACACCATGAACATCTCCAGAGTGTCTGTTGGCAATTTACATCCCGCCCATCAGCATAACACGGTTCCCTGTTCTCCATGGCCTGTCCTGTGTTTCTGGTTTTTACACTTTATTCAGATGGCCTTTTTGACGAATGGGAAATGTGACTTCATTGTAGTGTGGATTTCCATTGCTGGAGTGCTTGGTTGGCCAAAATGTTCATATGCGTTTTTTCCTGAATATATTCAGGAAAAATGTATACGCACTTTTTGTCCATGTGCATCACTGTCAAAGATCTGCCGCTTTTCATATGCTTTAAATGCAATTCCAATCTACCTCTTGAAATATGATTCCTGCAATTCTGCCTCGTTTTCAAGTCCTCTTTGCAGACTTACTTCGATATATTTTTGCCAATAGCTGTCATTTATCTCTGCAGGTTTGTGAATTACAGTGCCCCTGAGCTCCTTTCTTAACTCGCTTCCTTGTAAGCTGGCCACAAAACTGCAGGTTTGCTTCAGGCCATAATCAGGGTCCGGCACGGCACTCTGAGCCTTTGGTTAATTCCTCTTCCTGGTGGGAAATTAGAGTTAAATGTGCCCCTCCAGATACCTGCCTCACTCCCAGCCACATGGTGATGTATGTCCTCAGGTTTGAGGCCATATGTGATGGGTTCCTCATCTTTTGATGATGTGGCCCCACTGGTGTGTGGACACTCCTGCCTGGTTCCCATCCCCTTGGTGATGTGGGCCCTCTGGTGAGACTCTGATCCTGGTTGGGTTCCTCACACATCCGTGAGGTGAGCCCTCTTCTCTGAGGTCACTCCTGCCTGGCTGGCACAACCCGCCTTGTTGACTTCAGCACCCTGGTGGCAGTTGGAACCTGCTGGGAGCCTCCTTCCCGCGGTGATGAGGCCCTCTGGCGTCAGACCCTAATGGCGGGGTTCCCACATTTTCTGATATGTGCTAAGTGGTACGAGGGCACTCCTGCCAGGTTCCCATCCTCATGAGCGTGTGGGCCTTCTGTTCTGAGGTCCTAACGTCTGGGTTGCTCACACTTTCATGATGTGGGCCCTCTGCTGTGAGGTCAATCCTGCCTGGCTGGCGCACGTTGCCTTGGCGACGTGGACCCTCTGGTGGCAGTTGGAGCGTGCTGGGGCCTCCTCCCCTCAGTGATGAGGGCCTTCTGGTGTCAGGCCCTAAGTGCTGGGCTCCACACATTTTCTGATGTGTGCCCAGTGGTGCGAGTCACTCCTGCCAGGTTCCCATCCCCATGGGCATGTGGGACTTCTGTTCTGTGGTCCCAACTGCTGGGTTGCTCACAGTTTCATGATGTGGGCCCTTTGCTGTGTGTTCACTCTGGCCTGTATCCCATAGTGTCAGTGCTCTGGGCCTCCAGCTTGGAGTTTCCAACTTCTCGATTCCTCACCTTTTTTATTCTATGGGCCCTCGGTTGTGCGTCTCCTCCTGCATGCCTCACTCCCAGCCCCTTCGTGATGTGTGTCCCCTTGTTTGAGGCCACATGTGCTGTGTTCCTCACCTTTCTATAATGTGGCCACACTGGTGTGAGGACACTCTTGCCTGGTTCCCATTCCCTTGGTGATGTTGGCCCCACTGCTGTTAGGACAGTCTTGCCTGGTTCCCATCACCTTGGTGATGTTGGCCCTCTGGTGAGAGTCTGATCCTGGTTAGGTTCCCCACCCTTCTGTGAGGTGGGCCCTCTGCTCTGAGGTCACTCCTGCCTGGCTGGCACACCCTGCCTTGGCAACGTCGGCCATATGGTGGCAGTTGGAGCCTGCTGGGAGCCTCCTCCCCTCGGTGATGAGGGCCCTCTGGCCTCAGGCCCTAAGTGCTGGGTTCCCACATTTTCTGATTCGTGCTAAGTGGTGCAAGGACACTCCTGCCAGGTTCCCATCCCCATGGGGATGTGAGCCTTCTGCTCTGAGGTCCCAACGGCTGTGTTGCTCACAGTTTCATGATGAGGGCCCTCTGGTGTGAGTTCACTCCTGCCTAGATCCCATAGCCTCGCTGCTCCTGGCTGCCTGCCGGAGGTTCCAACTGTGGGATTCCTCACCTTTTATATTCTATGGTCCCTCTCTTTTGAGGATCCTCTGGCCTGCCTCACTCCCAGCCCCTTGGTGATGTGTGTCCTCAGGTTTGAGGCCACGTGTGCTGGGTCCCTCAAATTATGGTGATGTAGCCCCACTGGTGTGAGGACACTCCTGCCTGGTTCCCATTCCCTTGGTGATGTTGGCCCTCTGGTGACAGTCTGATCCTTGTTGGGTTCCTCACACTTCTGTGAGGTGGGCTTTCTGCTCTGAGGTCACTCCTGCCTGGTTGGCACACCCCGCCTTGGTGACATCGGCCTTATGGTGGCAGTTGGAGCCTGCTGGGGGCCTCCTCCCCTCGTTGATGAGGGTCCTCTGGCCTCAGGTCCTAACTGCTGGGTTCCCACATTTTCTGATTCGTGGAAGTGGGCCGAGGACACTTCTGTCAGGTTCCCATCCCCATAGGGATGTGGGCCTTCTGCTCTGAGGTCCCATCCGCTGGGTTGCTCACAGTTTCATGATGTGGGACCTCTGCTGTGAGTTTGCTGTGGCCTGGATCCCATAGACCTTGTGCTCTGGGCGGCCTACTGGCCGGTTCCAACTGCTGGATTCCTCACAACTTTTATTCTGTGGGCTCTGTTTTGTGAGGATACTCCTGCTTGCCTCACTCCTAGCCCCTTGGTGATGTGGGTCCCCTGTTTTAGGCCACATGTTCTGGGTTCCTCACCTTTCTATAATGTGGCCACACTGGTGTGAGGACCCTCCTGCCTGGTTCCGATCCCCTTGGTGATGTGGGCCCTCTGGTGAGAGTCTTATCCTGGCTGGTTTCCTCACCCTTCTGTGAGGTAGGCCCTCTGCGGTGAGGTCACTCCTGCCTGGCTGGCACACATCACCTTGGTGACGTGGGCCCTCAGTTGGGAGTTGGTGTCTGCTGCGAGTCTCCGTCCCTCGGTAATGAGGGCCCTCTTGCGTCAGACCCTAACTCCTGGGCTCCCAAAATTTGCAGATGTGCGACCTGTGGTGCGAGTACACTCCTGTCAGGTTCCCAACCCCATGGGAATTTGGGCCTTCTGCTCTGAGGTCCCAACGGCTGGGGTGCTCACAGTTTCATGATGAGGGCCCTCTGATGTGCGTTCATTCCGGCCTAGATCCCATAGGCTTGCTGCTCCTGGGCGCCTGCTGGGAGGTTCCAACTGCGGGATTCCTCACCTTTTTTATTCTATGGGCCCTCTGTTTTGAGGCTCCTCCTGCCTGCCTCAATCCCAGCCCCGTTGTGATGTGTGTCCTCTGGTGTGAGGCCACGTGTGCTGGGTCCCTCACCTTTCGATGATGTGGCCCCAATGGTGTGAGGACACTCGTGCCTGTTTCCCAGCCCCTTGGTGATGTGGCCCCTCTGGTGAGAGTCTGATCCTGGCTGGGTTCCTTACCGTTCTGTGAGGTGGGCCCTGTGCTCTGAGGTAACTCCTGCCTGGCTTGCTCCCATTGCCTTGGTGACGTCGGCCCTCTGTTGGCAGTTGGATCCTTTTTGAGACTTCTGTCCTAGGTGATGAAGTCCCTCTGGCGTCAGGCTCTAACTGCTGGGCTCCCCAGGTTTTCTGATGTGAGCCCAGTGATGCCAGGACACTCGTGAAATGTTCCCATCCCCATGGCGATATGGGCCTTCTGCTCTGAGGTTCCAACACTGGGTTGCTCACAGTTTCCTGATGTTAGCTCTCTAGTGTTAGTTCACTCATTCCTAGATCCCATAGCCTCTGTACTCTGGGCCGCCTGCTGGGAAGTTCCAACTGCTGGGTTCCTCACCTTTTTTATTCTTTGGGCCCTGTGTTGGGAGGCTCCTCCTGCCTGTGTCACTCCCAGCCCCTTGGTGATGTAGGTCCTCTGGTTTGTGGCCACATGTGCCAGTTTCCTCATCTTTTAGTGATGTGGCCCCACTGGTGTGAGGACACTCGTGCCTGGTTCCCGTCCCCTTGGTGATATGGGCCCTCTGGTGAGAGTCTGATCCTGGTTGGTTTCCTCACACTTCTTTGAGGTGGGCCGTCTGCTGTGAGGTCACTCCTGCCTGGCTGGCACACCCCGCCTTGGCGACGTGGGCCCTCTTGTGGTAGTTGGAACATTCTGGGAGCCTCCTCCCCTCAGTGATGAGGGCCCTCTGGCGTCAGGCCCTAACTGCTGGGTACCCACATTTTCTGATATGTGCTAAGTGGTGCGAGGACACTCCTGCCATGCTCCCAACACCTTGGGGATGTGGACCTTCTGCTCTGAGGTCCAAATGGCTGGGTTGCTCGCAGTTTCATGATGTGGACCTTCTGCTGTGAGTTTACTGCGGCCTGAATCACATAGACTTGGTGCTCTTGGCCGCCTGCTGGGAGGTTCCCATTGCTGGATTCCTCAGCTTTTTTATTCTATGGGCCCTGTGTTGTGAGGCTACTCCTGCCTGCCTCATTCCGAGCCCCTTGGAGATGTGGGTCTTCCGGTTTAGGCCACATGTGCTGGGTTCCTCACCTTTCTATGATGTGGCCACACTGTTGTGAAGACTCTCCTGCCTGGTTCTGATCACCTTGGTGATGTGGGCCCTCTGGTGAGAGTCTTATCCTGGCTGTGTTCCTCACCCTTCTGTGAGGTAGGCCCTCTGCGGTGAGGTCACTCCTACCTGGCTGTCACATGTCACCTTGGCGACGTGGGACCTCAGTTGGGTGTTGGTGCCTGATTGGAGTCTCCTCCCCTTGGTAATGAGGGCCCTCTGGCGTCAGGCCCTAACTCCTGGGTTCCCTAAATTCTCTGCTGTGTGCCCTGTGGTGCGAGTACACTTCTGACAGGTTCCCAACCCCATGGGAATGTGGGCCTTCTGCTCTGAGATCCCAACGCCTAGGTTGCTCACAGTTTCATGATGACGGCCCTCTGGTGTGAGATCACTCCGGCCTGGATCCCATAGTCTCGCTGCTCCTGGCCGCCTGCTGGGAGGTTCCAACTGCGGGATTCTTCACCTCTTTAATTCTATGGTCCCTCTGTTTTGAGGCTCCTCCTGCCTGCCTCAATCCCAGCTCCCTTGTGATGTGTGTCCTCTGGTTTGAGGCCACGTGTGCTGGGTCCCTCACTTTTCGGTGATGTGGCCCCACTAGTGTGAGGACACTCCTGTCTGGTTCCCATTCCCCTGGTGATGTGGGCCCTCTGGTGAGAATCTGATCCTCTTTGGTTCTTCACACTTCTGTGAGGTTGACCCTCTGCTCTGAGGTCACTCCTGCCTGGTTGTCGCACTCCGCATTGGTGACGTCGCCCCTCTGGTAGCAGTCGGAGCTGGCTGGGAGCCACCGCCCCTCGGTGATGAGGGCCCTCTGGCATCAGGCACTAATTGCTGGGCTCCCCACATTTTTTCATGTGTGCCCACTCTTGCGATGACACTCCTGCTTGTTTCCCTTCCCCATGGGGATGTGGGCCTTCTGCTCTGAGGTCACAATGGCTGGGTTGCTTACAGAATCACAATGAGGGCCCTCTGTTGTGAGTTCATGCCGGCCTGGATCTCATAGCCTCAGTGCTCTGGGCCGCCTGCTAGGAAGATCCAACTGCTGGTTTCCACACCTTTTGTATACAATGGGACATGTGTTGTGAGGTTAATCCTGCCTGCCTCACTCCAAAACCCATGGTGATGTGGGTCCTCTGGTTTGAGGCCACATGTGCTGGGTACCTCAACTTTTGATGATGTGGCCCCACGGGTGTGAGGACACTCCTGCCTGGTTCCCATCACCTTGGTGATGTGGGCCCTCTGGGGAGAGTCTGATCCTGGCTGGGTTCCCTACCATTCTGTGAGGTGGGCCCTCTGATGTCAGGTCACTCCTGCCTGGCTAGCTCACATCTCCTTGGCGACGTGGGCCCTCTGTTGGCCACTGGAGCATGCTGGGAGCCTCCTACTCCCGTGAATGATGGCCCTGGAAAAAATGCATATGCCCTTTTTGGCCAAGTGCTTCATTGACGAGGTTCTGCCACTTCTCTTATGCTTTCAGAGCAATTCACGTCTACCTCCTGAAATCGGATTCCAGCAATTCTGCCCCACTTTCAAGTCCTCTTCACAGCCTTAATTCAATATATTTTTGTACGATTTCTGTCATTTATAAGTCTGCAGGTATGTGAATGACAGTGCCCCTGAGCTCCTTTCCTCAACTCGCTTTCTTGTGAGCTGGCCACAAAACCGCAGGATTGCTTCAGGCCCTAATCTTGTTCCAGCACGGCATGCTGAGCCTTTGGTTAATTCCTTTTCCTGTTGGGAAATGAGTGTTAAAATTGCCCGTGCATACTGGGCATATACCCTGAGAAAACCAAAATTCAAAAAGAGTCATGTACCGAAATGTTCATTGCAGCTCTATTTACAATAGCCCGGAGATGGAAAGAACCTAAGCGCCCATCATCGGACGAATGGATAAAGAAGATGTGGCACATATACACAATGGAATATTACTCAGCCTTAAAAAGAAATGAAACTGAGTTATTTGTAATGAGATGGATAGACCTAGAGTCTGTCATACAGAGTGAAGTAAGTCAGAAAGAAAAAGACAAATAGCGTATGCTAACACATATATATGGAATTTAAAGGAAAAAAATGTCATGAAGAACCTAGGGATAAGACAGGAATAGAGGCGCAGACCTACTGGAGAACGGAATTGAGGATATGGGGAGGGGGAATGGTGAGTTTTGACAGGGCGAGAGAGAGTCATGGACATATACACACTAACAAATGTAGTAAGGTAGATAGCAAGGGGGAAGCAGCCGCAAGGCACAGGGATATTAGCTCGGGGCGTTGGGACAGCCTGGAGGGGTGGAAGGGGGAGAGAGGGAGGGAGGGAGACACAAGAGGGAAGACACAGGGAGCATATGTATATGTATAGCTGATTCACTTTGTTATAAAGCAAAAACTAACACACCATTGTAAAGCAATTATACCCCAATAAAGATGTTAAAAAAAATATTTGCCCGTGCACACACCTACAGATAGTCTCCCATTGGTTCTCCTTATTCCTGTTCATCTTGCGCAGAAATTGCAAACAGTGCCAAACAGGAGGTTAAAGGCACTGACTCTCCAAATGGGGAGAGTGTAAGAAAAGGGTCTGGAATGGTGAACCTGAGTACCAGGGGACGAAAACAGACATGCATGTAAAAAGGTTTCCCAGTCACACGGTGGAGCATACTCTGGGTTTCCCATGCAAATTTTAGCAGAAGGAAGAATCCCTTGAACCTGGAGAGTTGGGAACCATGGAATGGGTACCAGGCAGTATGACATCAAAGGGTCTGCATTTGCTCACTGAACCTCACCAATGCTATCAGCCCAAAGGGTCCAGCCTTATCTCTCACCCAGCTCTGGGTGTAGATGTGGTAAACCAGGTTGCATCACATGCCCTGTGTGAGTTATTTAAGAATTGCTCTCTATTTCACTGTCATTGTGTTTTGTTTTTGAAATTTTTTTTTGACACTGGGATTTATCGGATTTTCACTGCTGCGTTAATGCCGCTGTACACACTCTTGATTCTCTTACGGAGACATAAATATCCACGGGTTTTAAGATTCTTCCTAGTCAGGTATATTGCTAGGCGTTGAATATGTGGTGTTGAGTCCATTTCGTTGAGCAAGGAGTAGGTCTTGTCTATTACATATTTGGCTTATGGAACAGTATCTGTGCTAATTTCAGTCTCTGGTTTTATGCAGCACTCCAATGCACCTTTCTCCATAAGAAAGCACAAGTTGGTTTTGTAAATTTGAGACTGTTCTGTTTTGTAATTCAGTTCATGTGTAGTCAAGTTTACATACTGTGTATTAGTGATATTTTATGATGTTTCTTTTTCTGTGTGACGTAGTTCACGTAGATTCACCGTACCTGCATCCACTCACTATGCCGCTACGGGCCTGATGACACAGATTTCATTGCTGAGTGATATTCCATTGTACGTACGTACCACAACTTCTTTATCCATTGTTTGCTCTCTGAGATATTTACCTGGTACTGTAAACGAGATTCTTGTGAACAGAGAGGTCCCAAACTTTGAGGTGGCTGGGTGTTTTTGATTTTAATTTCCCTAAGCTGTAGGACCATAAGTGGAAGTGCCATAGGCTGTGTTGCTTTGTTTCTTACGTGTTTCAGGAAACACATAACACTTCTCCAGAATGGCTGTCGGCAATTTACATCATATGCATCAGCATAATAAGGATCCCTGTTTTCCATTGCCTGTCCTCCGTTTCTGGATTTTACAATTTTTTTAAATGGCCCTTTTGCCCTGGGGGGCACTGAGACTTCATTGTAGTGCAGGTTTATTTACAAGCTTGCTTGGTTGGCCAAAAAGTGCGTATGCGTTTTTTCCTGAATATATTTAGGGAAAAAAGCATCCGCACTTTTTGGACAAGTGCATCATTATCGACGTTCTGCCTCTTTTCCTATTCTTTAAGTGCAATTCCAGTTTAACCCTTCAATCGTTTTCCTGAATTTCTGCCCAGCTTTCAAGTCCCCTTTGCAGGCTTACATCAATATATTTTTGGAGGATAGCTGTCATTTATAACTCTGCAGGTTTGTGAATTACAGTGCCCCTGAGCTCCTTTCTTCAACTCGCTTTCTTGTGAGCTGGGCAAAAAACCGCAGGATTGCTTCAGGCACTAATCTCTTTCCAGCAGGGCACGCTGAGCCTTTGGTTAATTCCTGTTCCTGGTGGGAAATGAGCATTATATTTGCCCGTGCAGACAACTACAGCTAGTCTCTCATTGGTTCTCCCTATTCCTGTTCATCTTGCACAGAAATTGCAAGCTATGCCAAAGAGGAGGTTAAAGGCACTGACTCTCCAAGCGGGGAGAGTGTTAGTAAAGCATCTGGAATGGTGAACCCGAGGACCAGGATACGAAAACTGAGATGCATTTTAATTCGTTTCCCAATCACACGGTGGACGATACTCTGGGTTTCACATGCATGTTTTAGCTGGAGGAAGAATCCCTTGAACCTGGAGAGTTGGGACCCATGGAATGGGTACCATGCAGTATGACTTCAAAGGGTCTGCATTTGCTCACCGAAACTCACCAATGCTATCAGACTGAAGTGTCCAGCCTTATGTCTCAACGAGCTGTGGGTGTAGATGTGGTCAATCCTGGTTGCATCACATGCCCTGAGTGAATTGTTTAAGAATTGCTCTCTATTTCACTGTCTTTGTGTTTTGTTTTCGAAATTTATTTTGATAATGGGATTTATCGGATTTTCACTGCTGCGTTTATGCCCCTGTACACATGCTTGATTCTCTTACAGAGACATATAAATCCATGGGTTTTAAGATTCTTCCTATTCAGGTATATTCCTAGGCGTTGAATATGTGGTGTTGAGTCCATTTCGTTGAGCAAGGAGTAGGTCTTGTCTATTACATATTTGGCTTATGGAAAGTTATCTGTGCTAATTTCAGTCTCTGGTTTTATGCAGCATCCCAACGCACATTTCCCCATAAGCAAGCACTAGTTGGTTTTCAAAATTTGAGACCCTGTTCTGTTTTGTAATTCAGTTCATGTGTAGTTAAATTTACATTCCGTGTATTAGAGATATCCTATGATGTTTCTTTTTCTGTGTGATGTAGTTCACGTAGAATCACCGTACCTGCATCCACTCACTATGCCGCTATGGGCCTGATGACACAGATTTCATTGCTGAGTGATATTGCATTGCACGTACGTGCCACAACTTCTTTATCCATTTTTTGTTTTCTGGGATATTTACCTGGTAATGTAGACGAGCTTCTTGGGAACACAGCAGTCCCAAACTTTGGGGTGGCTGTCTGTTTTTGATTTTAATTTCCGTAAGCTATAGGACCATAAGTGGAAGTGCCATAGGCTGTGTTGCTTTGTTTCTTACGTGTTTCAGGAAACACCATACACTTCTCCAGGGTGGCTGCTGGCAATTTACATCCTGCCAATCAGCATAACAAGGCTCCCTGTTCTCCATATCCTGTCCTACATTTCTGGGTTTTACACTTTTTTCAGATGGCCCTTTTGCCCGGGGGGGGGGGGGCAGTGAGACTTCATTGTAGTGCAGATTTCCTTTACAGTCTTGCTTGGTTGGCCAAAAAGGGCATATGCGTTTTTTCCTGAATATATTCAGGAAAAAACGCATACGCCCTTTTTGGCCAAGTGCATCATTGTCGAAGTTCTGCCTCTTTTCCTATGCTTTCAGGGCAATTCCAGTCTACCCCCTGCAATCGTTTTCCTGAAATTCTGCCCCGCTTTCAAGTCCCCTTCGCAGGCTTACTTCAATATATTTTTGGAGGATAGCTGTCATTTATAACTCTGCAGGTTTGTGAATTACAGTGCCCCTGAGCTACTTTCTTCAACTCGCTTTCTTGTGAGCTGGGCACAAAACCGCAGGATTGCTTCAGGCCCTAATCTGTTTCCAGCAGGGCACACTGAGCCTTTGTTTAATTCCTCTTCCTGGTGGGAAATGAGCGTTACATTTGCCCGTGCAGACACCTACAGCTAGTCTCTCATTGGTTCTCCCTATTCCTGTTCATCTTGCACAGAAATTGCAAGCTGTGCCAAAGAGGAGGTTAAAGGCACTGACTCTCCAAGCGGGGAGAGTGTTAGTAAAGCATCTGGAATGGTGAACCCGAGGACCAGGATACGAAAACTGAGATGCATTTTAAATCGTTTCCAATCACAAGGTGGACGATACTCTGGGTTTCCCATGCATGTATTAGCTGCAGGAAGAATCCCTTGAACCTGGAGGGTTGGGACCCATGGAATGGGTACCATGCAGTTTGACTTCAAAGGGTCTGCATTTGCTCACCGAAACTCACCAATCCTATCAGCCTGAAGTGTCCAGCCTTATGTGTCAACCAGCTCTGGGTGTAGATGTGGTCCTTCCCGGTTGCATCACATGCCCTGAGTGAATTATTTAAGAATTGCTCTCTATTTCACTGTCTTTGTGTTTTGTTTTCGAAATTTATTTTGATAATGGGATTTATCGGATTTTCACTGCTGCGTTTCGGCCGCTGTACACACGCTTGATTCTCTTACGGAGACATATATATCCATGGGTTTTAAGATTCTTCCTAGTCAGGTATATGCCTAGGCATTGAATATGTGGTGTTGGGTCCATTTCGTTGAGCAAGGAGTAGGTCTTGTCTATTACATATTTGGCTTATGGAAAGTTATCTGTGCTAATTTCAGTCTCTGGTTATATGCAGCACCCCAAGGCACCTTTTCCCATAAGCAAGCACTAGTTCGTTTTCTAAATTTGAGACCCTGTTCTGTTTTGTAATTCAGTTCATGTGTAGTCAAGTTTACATTCCGTGTATTAGTGATATCTTATGATGTTTCTTTTTCTGTGTGACGTAGTTCACGTAGAATCACCGTACCTGCATCCACTCACTATGCCGCTACGGGCCTGATGACACAGATTTCATTGCTGAGTGATATTGCATTGTACGTACGTGCCACAACTTCTTTATCCATTTTTTGCTTTCTGGGATATTTACCTGATACTGTAGACGAGCTTCTTGTGAACACAGCCGTCCCAAATATTGGGGTGGCTGTCTGTTTTTGATTTTAATTTCCGTAAGCTATAGGACCATAAGTGGAAGTGCCATAGGCTGTGTTGCTTTGTTTCTTACGTGTTTCAGGAAACACCATACACTTCTCCAGGGTTGCTGCCGGCAATTTACATCCTGCCAATCAGCATAACAAGGCTCCCTGTTCTCCATATCCTGTCCTACATTTCTGGATTTTACACTTTTTTCAGATGGCCTTTTTGCCCGGGAGGCAGTGAGACTTCATTGTAGTGCAGATTTCCTTTACAGGCTTGCTTGGTTGGCCAAAAAGTGCGTATGCGTTTTTTCCTGAATATATTCAGGAAAAAACGCATACGCACTTTTTGGCCAAGTGCATCATTGTCGACGTTGTGCCTCTTTTCCTATGCTTTCAGGGCAATTCCAGTCTACCCCCTGCAATCGTTTTCCTGAAATTCTGCCCCGCTTTCAAGTCCCCTTCGCAGGCTTACTTCAATATATTTTTGGAGGAATGCTGTCATTTATAACTCTGCAGGTTTGTGAATTACAGTGCCCCTGAGCTCCTTTCTTCAACTCGCTTTCTTGTGAGCTGGGCACAAAACCGCAGGATTGCTTCAGGCCCTAATCTGTTTCCGGCAGGGCTTGCTGAGCCTTTGGTTAATTCCTCTTCCTGGTGGGAAATGAGCGTTACATTTGCCCGTGCAGACACCTACAGCTAGTCTCTCATTGGTTCTCCCTATTCCTGTTCATCTTGCACAGAAATTGCAAGCTGTGCCAAAGAGGAGGTTAAAGGCACTGACTCTCCAAGCGGGGAGAGTGTTAGTAAAGCATCTGGAATGGTGAACCCGAGGACCAGGATACGAAAACTGAGATGCATTTTAAATCGTTTCCCAATCACACGGTGGACGATACTCTGGGTTTCCAAGCATGTTTTAGCTGGAGGAATAATGCCTTGAACCTGGAGAGTTGGGACCCATGGAATGGGTACCATGCAGTATGACTTCAAAGGGTCTGCATTTGCTCACCGAAACTCACCAATGCTATCAGCCTGAAGTGTCCAGCCTTATGTCTCAACCAGCTCTGGGTGTAGATGTGGTCAATCCCGGTTGCATCACATGCCCTGAGTGAATTATTTAAGAATTGCTCTCTATTTCACTGTCTTTGTGTTTTGTTTTCGAAATTTATTTTGATAATGGGATTTATCGGATTTTCACTGCTGCGTTTCGGCCGCTGTACACACGCTTGATTCTCTTACGGAGACATGTATATCCAAGGGTTTTAAGATTCTTCCTAGTCGGTATATTCCTAGGCATTGAATATGTGGTGTTGGGTCCATTTCGTTGAGCAAGGAGTAGGTCTTGTCTATTACATATTTGGCTTATGGAAAGTTATCTGTGCTAATTTCAGTCTCTGGTTTTATGCAACACCCCAACGCACCTTTCCCCATAAGCAAGCACTAGTTGGTTTTCTAAATTTGAGACCCTGTTCTGTTTTGTAATTCAGTTCATGTGTAGTCAAGTTTACATTCCGTGTATTAGTGATATCTTATGATGTTTCTTTTTCTGTGTGACGTAGTTCACGTAGAATCACCGTACCTGCATCCACTCACTATGCCGCTACGGGCCTGATGACACAGATTTCATTGCTGAGTGATATTGCATTGTACGTACGTGCCACAACTTCTTTATCCATTTTTTGCTTTCTGGGATATTTACCTGATACTGTAGACGAGCTTCTTGTGAACACAGCCGTCCCAAATATTGGGGTGGCTGTCTGTTTTTGATTTTAATTTCCGTAAGCTATAGGACCATAAGTGGAAGTGCCATAGGCTGTGTTGATTTGTTTCTTACGTGTTTCAGGAAACACCATACACTTCTCCAGGGTGGCTGCTGGCAATTTACATCCTGCCAATCAGCGTAACAAGGCTGCCTGTTCTCCATATCCTGTCCTACATTTCTGGATTTTACACTTTTTTCCGATGGCCCTTTTGCCCGGGGGGCAGTGAGACTTCGTTGTGGTGCAGATTTCCTTTACAGGCTTGCTTGGTTGGCCAAAAAGGGCGTATGCGTTTTTTCCTGAATATATTCAGGAAAAAACGCATATGCCCTTTTTGGCCAAGTGCATCATTGTCGACGTTCTGCCTCTTTTCCTATGCTTTCAGGGCAATTCCAGTCTACCCCTGGAATCGTTTTCCTGAAATTCTGCCCCGCTTTCAAGTCCCCTTCGCAGGCTTACTTCAATATATTTTTGGAGGATAGCTGTCATTTATAACTCTGCAGGTTTGTGAATTACAGTGCACCTGAGCTCCTTTCTTCAACTCGCTTTCTTGTGAGCTGGGCACAAAACCGCAGGATTGCTTCAGGCCCTAATCTGTTTTCAGCAGGGCACACTGAGCCTTTGTTTAATTCCTCTTCCTGGTGGGCAATGAGCATTACATTTGCCCGTGCAGACACCTACGGCTAGTCTCTCATTGGTTCTCCCTATTCCTGTTCATCTTGCACAGAAATTGCAAGCTGTTCCAAAGAGGAGGTTAAAGGCACTGACTCTCCAAGCGGGGAGAGTGTTAGTAAAGCATCTGGAATGTTGAACCCAAGGACCAGGATACGAAAACTGAGATGCATTTTAAATCGTTTCCCAATCACACGGTGGACGATACTCTGGGTTTCCCATGCATGTTTTAGCTGGAGGAAGAATCCCTTGAACCTGGAGAGTTGGGACCCATGGAATGGGTACCATGCAGTATGACTTCAAAGGGTCTGCATTTGCTCACCGAAACTCACCAATGTTATCAGCCTGAAGTGTCCAGCCTTATGTCTCAACCAGCTCTGGGTGCAGATGTGGTAAATCCCGGTTGCATCACATGCCCTGAGTGAATTATTTAAGAATTGCTCTCTATTTCACTGTCTTTGTGTTTTGTTTTCTAAATTTATTTTGATAATGGGATTTATCGGATTTTCACTGCTGCGTTTCGGCCGCTGTACACACGCTTGATTCTCTTATGGAGACATATATATCCATGGGTTTTAAGATTCTTCCTAGTCAGGTATATTCGTAGGCGTTGAATATGTGGTGTTGGGTCCATTTCGTTGAACAAGGAGTAGGTCTTGTCTATTACATATTTGGCTTATGGAAAGTTATCTGTGCTAATTTCAGTCTCTGGTTTTATGCAGCACCCCAAGGCACCTTTCCCCATAAGCAAGCACTAGTTGGTTTTCTAAATTTGAGACCCTGTTCTGTTTTGTAATTCAGTTCATATGTAGTCAAGTTTACATTCCGTGTATTAGTGATATCTTATGATGTTTCTTTTTCTGTGTGACGTAGTTCACGTAGAAACACCGTACCTGCATCCACTCACTATGCCGCTACGGGCCTGATGACACAGATTTCATTGCTGAGTGATATTGCATTGTACGTACGTGCCACAACTGCTTTATCCATTTTTTGCTTTCTGGGATATTTACCTGATACTGTAGACGAGCTTCTTGTGAACACAGCCGTCCCAAATATTGGGGTGGCTGTCTGTTTTTGATTTTAATTACCGTAAGCTATAGGACCATAAGTGGAAGTGCCATAGGCTGTGTTGATTTGTTTCTTACGTGTTTCAGGAAACACCATACACTTCTCCAGGGTGGCTGCTGGCAGTTTACATCCTGCCAATCAGCGTAACAAGGCTGCCTGTTCTCCATATCCTGTCCTACATTTCTGGATTTTACATTTTTTTCAGATGGCCCTTTTGCCCGGGGGGCAGTGAGACTTCATTGTAGTGCAGATTTCCTTTACAGTCTTGCTTGGTTGGCACAAAAGTTCGTATGCGTTTTTTCCTGAATATATTCAGGAAAAAACGCATACGCCCTTTTTGGCCAAGTGCATCATTGTCGACGTTCTGCCTCTTTTCCTATGCTTTCAGGGCAATTCCAGTCTACCCCCTGCAATCGTTTTCCTGAAATTCTGCCCCGCTTTCAAGTCCCCTTCGCAGGCTTACTTCAATGTATTTTTGGAGGATAGCTGTCATTTATAACTCTGCAGGTTTGTGAATTACAGTGCCCCTGAGCTCCTTTCTTCAACTCGCTTTCTTGTGAGCTGGGCACAAAACCGCAGGATTGCTTCAGGCCCTAATCTGTTTCCAGCAGGGCACACTGAGCCTTTGTTTAATTCCTCTTCCTGGTGGGCAATGAGCGTTACATTTGCCCGTGCAGACACCTACAGCTAGTCTCTCATTGGTTCTCCCTATTCCTGTTCATCTTGCACAGAAATTGCAAGCTGTGCCAAAGAGGAGGTTAAAGGCACTGACTCTCCAAGCGGGGAGAGTGTTAGTAAAGCATCTGGAATGGTGAACCCGAGGACCAGGATACGAAAATTGAGATGCATTTTAAATCGTTTCCCAATCACACGGTGGACGATACTCTGGGTTTCCCATGCATGTTTTAGCTGGATGAAGAATCCCTTGAACCTGGAGAGTTGGGACCCATGGAATGGGTACCATGCAGTATGACTTCAAAGGGTCTGCATTTGCTCACCGAAACTCACCAATGCTATCAGCCTGAAGTGTCCAGCCTTATGTCTCAACCAGCTCTGGGTGTAGATGTGGTCAATCCCGGTTGCATCACATGCCCTGAGTGAATTATTTAAGAATTGCTCTCTATTTCACTGTCTTTGTGTTTTGTTTTCGAAATTTATTTTGATAATGGGATTTATCGGATTTTCACTGCTGCGTTTCGGCCGCTGTACACACGCTTCATTCTCTTACGGAGACATATATATCCATGGGTTTTAAGATTCTTCCTAGTCAGGTATATTCCTAGGCGTTGAATATGTGGTGTTGGGTCCATTTCGTTGAGCAAGGAGTAGGTCTTGTCTATTACATATTTGGCTTATGGAAAGTTATCTGTGCTAATTTCAGTCTCTGGTTTTATGCAGCACCCCAAAGCACCTTTCCCCATAAGCAAGCACTAGTTGGTTTTCTAAATTTGAGACCCTGTTCTGTTTTGTAATTCAGTTCATGTGTAGTCAAGTTTACATTCCGTGTATTAGTGATATCTTATGATGTTTCTTTTTCTGTGTGACGTAGTTCACGTAGAATCACCGTACCTGCATCCACTCACTATGCCGCTACGGGCCTGATGACACAGATTTCATTGCTGAGTGATATTGCATTGCACGTACGTGCCACAACTTCTTTATCCATTTTTTGCTTTCTGGGATATTTACCTGGTCCTGTAGACGAGCTTCTTGGGAACACAGCCGTCCAAAACTTTGGGGTGGCTCTCTGTTTTTGATTTTAATTTCCCTAAGCAATAGGAACATAAGTGCAATTGCCATAGGCTGTGTTGCTTTATTTCTTATGTGTTTCAGGAAACACCATACATTTCTCCAGGGTGGCTGTTCACAATTTACATCCTGCCAATTAGCATAACAAGGCTCCCTGTTCTCCATATCCTGTCCTACCTTTCTGGATTTTACACGTTTTTTCAGATGGCCCTTTTGCCCGGGGGGGGGCAGTGAGATTTCATTGTAGTGCAGATTTCCTTTTCAGGCTTGCTTGGTTGGCCAAAAAGGGCGTATGCGTTTTTTCCTGAATATATTCAGGAAAAAACGCATACGCCCTTTTTGGCCAAGTGCATCATTGTCGAAGTTCTGCCTCTTTTCCTATGCTTTCAGGGCAATTCCAGTCTACCCCCTGCAATCGTTTTCCTGAAATTCTGCCCCGCTTTCAAGTCCCCTTCGCAGGCTTACTTCAATATATTTTTGGAGGATAGCTGTCATTTATAACTCTGCAGGTTTGTGAATTACAGTGCCCCTGAGCTCCCTTCTTCAACTCACTATCTTGTGAGCTGGGCACAAAACCGCAGGAATGCTTCAGGCCCTAATCTGTTTTCAGCAGGGCACGCTGAGCCTTTGTTTAATTCCTCTTCCTGGTGGGAAATGAGCGTTACATTTGCCCGTGCAGACACCTACAGCTAGTCTCTCATTGGTTCTCCCTATTCCTGTTCATCTTGCACAGAAATTGCAAGCTGTGCCAAAGAGGAGGTTAAAGGCACTGACTCTCCAAGCGGGGAGAGTGTTAGTAAAGCATCTGGAATGGTGAACCCGAGGACCAGGATACGAAAACTGAGATGCATTTTAAATCGTTTCCCAATCACACGGTGGACGATACTCTGGATTTCCCATGCATGTTTTAGCTGGAGGAAGAATGCCTTGAACCTGGAGAGTTGGGACCCATGGAATGGGTACCATGCAGTATGACTTCAAAAGGTCTGCATTTGCTCACCGAAACTCACCAATGCTATCAGCCTGAAGTGTCCAGCCTTATGTCTCAACCAGCTCTGGGTGTAGATGTGGTCAATCCCGGTTGCATCACATGCCCTGAGTGAATTATTTAAGAATTGCTCTCTATTTCACTGTCTTTGTGTTTTGTTTTCGAAATTTATTTTGATAATGGGATTTATCGGATTTTCACTGCTGCGTTTCGGCCGCTGTACACACGCTTGATTCTCTTACGGAGACATATATATCCATGGGTTTTAAGATACTTCCTAGTCAGGTATATTCCTAGGCGTTGAATATGTGGTGTTGGGTCCATTTCGTTGAGCAAGGAGTAGGTCTTGTCTTTTACATATTTGGCTTATGGAAAGTTATCTGTGCTAATTTCAGTCTCTGGTTTTATGCAGCACCCCAAAGCACCTTTCCCCATAAGCAAGCACTAGTTGGTTTTCTAAATTTGAGACCCTGTTCTGTTTTGTAATTCAGTTCATGTGTAGTCAAGTTTACATTCCGTGTATTAGTGATATCTTATGATGTTTCTTTTTCTGTGTGACATAGTTCACGTAGAATCACCGTACCTGCATCCACTCACTATGCCGCTATGGGCCTGATGACACAGATTTCATTGCTGAGTGATATTGCATTGTACGTACGTGCCACAACTTCTTTATCCATTTTTTGCATTCTGGGATATTTACCTGGTACTGTAGACGAGCTTCTTGTGAACACAGCCATCCCAAATATTGGGGTGGCTGTCTGTTTTTGATTTTAATTTCCGTAAGCTATAGGACCATAAGTGGAAGTGCCATAGGCTGTGTTGCTTTGTTTCTTACGTGTTTCAGGAAACACCATACACTTCTCCAGGGTGGCTGCTGGCAATTTACATCCTGCCAATCAGCATAACAAAGCTCCCTGTTCTCCATATCCTGTCCTACCTTTCTGGATTTTACACTTTTTTCAGATGGCCCTTTTGCCCGGGGTGGGGCAGTGAGATTTCATTGTAGGGCAGATTTCCTTTACAGGCATGCTTGGTTGGCCAAAAAGTGCGTATGCCTTTTTTTCCTGAATATATTCAGGAAAAAACGGGTATGCCCTTTTCGGCCAAGTGCATCATTGTCGACGTTCTGCCTCTTTTCCTATGCTTTCAGGGCAATTCCAGTCTACCCCCTGCAATGGTTTTCCTGAAACTCTGCCCCGCTTTCAAGTCCCCTTCGCAGGCTTACTTCAATATATTTTTGGAGGATAGCTGTCATTTATAACTCTGCAGGTTTGTGAATTACAGTGCCCCTGAGCTCCTTTCTTCAACTCGCTTTCTTGTGAGCTGGGCACAAAACCGCAGGATTGCTTCAGGCCGTAATCTGTTTCCAGCAGGGCACGGTGAGCCTTTGGTTAATTCCTCTTCCTGGTGGGAAATGAGCATTACATTTGCCCGTGCAGACACCTATAGCTAGTCTCTCATTGGATCTCCCTATTCCTGTTCATCTTGCACAGAAATTGCAAGCTGTGCCAAAGAGGAGGTTAAAGGCACTGACTCTCCAAGCGGGGAGAGTGTTAGTAAAGCATCTGGAATGGTGAACCCGAGGACCAGGATACGAAAACTGAGATGCATTTTAAATCGTTTCCCAATCACACGGTGGATGATACTGTGGGTTTCCCATGCATGTTTTAGCTGGATGAAGAATCCCTTGAACCTGGAGAGTTGGGACCCATGGAATGGGTACCATGCAGTATGACTTCAAAGGGTCTGCATTTGCTCACCGAAACTCACCAATGCTATCAGTCTGAAGTGTCCAGCCTTATGTCTCAACCAGCTCTGGGTGTAGATGTGGTCAATCCCGGTTGCATCACATGCCCTGAGTGAATTATTTAAGAATTGCTCTCTATTTCTCTGTCTTTGTGTTTTGTTTTCGAAATTTATTTTGATAATGGGATTTATCGGATTTTCACTGCTGCGTTTCGGCCGCTGTACACACGCTTGATTCTCTTACGGAGACATATATATCCATGGGTTTTAAGATTCTTCCTAGTCAGGTATATTCCTAGGCGTTGAATATGTGGTGTTGGGTCCATTTCGTTGAGCAAGGAGTAGATCTTGTCTTTTACATATTTGGCTTATGGAAAGTTATCTGTGCTAATTTCAGTCTCTGGTTTTATGCAGCACCCCAAAGCACCTTTCCCCATAAGCAAGCACTAGTTGGTTTTCTAAATTTGAGACCCTGTTCTGTTTTGTAATTCAGTTCATGTGTAGTCAAGTTTACATTCCGTGTATTAGTGATATCTTATGATGTTTCTTTTTCTGTGTGACGTAGTTCACGTAGAATCACCGTACCTGCATCCACTCACTATGCCGCTACGGGCCTGCTGACACAGATTTCATTGCTGAGTGATATTGCATTGTACGTACCTTCCACAACTTCTTTATCCATTTTTTGCTTTCTGGTATATTTACCTGATACTGTAGACGAGCTTCTTGTGAACACAGTCGTCCCAAATATTGCGGTGGCTGTCTGTTTTTGATTTTAATTTCCGTAAGCTATAGGACCATAAGTGGAAGTGCCATAGGCTGTGTTGCTTTGTTTCTTACGTGTTTCAGGAAACACCATACACTTCTCCAGGATGGCTGCTGGCAATTTACATCCTGCCAATCAGCATACCAAGGCTCCCTGTTCTCCATATCCTGTCCTACCTTTCTGGATTTTACACTTTTTTCAGATGGCCCTTTTGCCCGGGGGGCAGTGAGACTTCATTGTAGTGCAGATTTCCTTTACAGGCTTGCTTGGTTGGCCAAAAAGTGCGTATGCGTTTTTTCCTGAATATATTCAGGAAAAAACGCATACGCCCTTTTTGGCCAAGTGCATCATTGTCGACGTTCTGCCTCTTTTCCTATGCTTTCAGGGCAATTCCAGTCTACCCCCTGCAATCGTTTTCCTGAAATTCTGCCCCGGTTTCAAGTCCCCTTCACAGGCTTACTTCAATATATTTTTGGAGGATAGCTGTCATTTATAACTCTGCAGGTTTGTGAATTACAGTGACCCTGAGCTCCTTTCTTCAACTTGATTTCTTGTGAGCTGGGCACAAAACCGCAGGAATGCTTCAGGCCCTAATCTGTTTCCAGCAGGGCACACTGAGCCTTTGTTTAATTCCTCTTCCTGGTGGGCAGGGTGTGTTACATTTGCCCGTGCAGAGACCTACAGCTAGTCTCTCATTGGTTCTCCCTATTCCTGTTCATCTTGCACAGAAATTGCAAGCTGTGCGAAACAGGAGGTTAAAGGCACTGACTCTCCAAGCGGGGAGAGTGTTAGTAAAGCAT
Organism: Phocoena phocoena; assembly: GCF_963924675.1. Lineage (NCBI taxonomy): Eukaryota > Metazoa > Chordata > Mammalia > Artiodactyla > Phocoenidae > Phocoena > Phocoena phocoena. The sequence continues at coordinate 315,588 of NW_027077608.1, read as the reverse complement.
CTGGAATGGTGAACCTGAGGACCAGGATACGAAAACTGAGATGCATTTTAAATCGTTTCCCAATCACACGGTGGACGATACTCTGGGTTTCCCATGCATATTTTAGCTGGAGGAAGAATGCCTTGAACCTGGAGAGTTGGAACACATGGAATGGGTACCATGCAGTATGACTTCAAAGGGTCTGCATTTGCTCACCGAAACTCACCAATGCTATCAGCCTGAAGTGTCCAGCCTTATGTCTCAACCAGCTCTGGGTGTAGATGTGGTCAATCCTGGTTGCATCACATGCCCTGAGTGAATTATTTAAGAATTGCTCTCTATTTCACTGTCTTTGTGCTTTGTTTTCGAAATTTATTTTGATAATGGGATTTATCGGATTTTCACTGCTGCGTTTCGGCCGCTGTACACACGCTTGATTCTCTTACGGAGACATATATATCCATGGGTTTTAAGATTCTTCCTAGTCAGGTATATTCCTAGGCGTTGAATATGTGGTGTTGGGTCCATTTCATTGAGCAAGGAGTAGGTCTTGTCTATTACATATTTGGCTTATGGAAAGTTATCTGTGCTAATTTCAGTCTCTGGTTTTATGCAGCACCCCAACGCACCTTTCCCCATAAGCAAGCACTAGTTGGTTTTCTAAATTTGAGACCCTGTTCTGTTTTGTAATTCAGTTCATGTGTAGTCAAGTTTACATTCCGTGTATTAGTGATATCTTATGATGTTTCTTTTTCTGAGTGACGTAGTTCACGTAGAATCACCGTACCTGCATCCACTCACTATGCCGCTATGGGCCTGATGACACAGATTTCATTGCTGAGTGATATTGCATCGTACGTACGTGCCACAACTTCTTTATCCATTTTTTGCTTTCTCGGATATTTACCTGATACTGTAGACGAGCTTCTTGTGAACACAGCCGTCCCAAATATTGGGGTGGCTGTCTGTTTTTGATTTTAATTTCCGTAAGCTATAGGACCATAAGTGCAATTGCCATAGGCTGTGTTGCTTTATTTCTTACGTGTTTCAGGAAACACCATACACTTCTCCAGGGTGGCGGTTCACAATTTACATCCTGCCAATCAGCATAACAAGGCTCCCTGTTCTCCATATTCTGTCCTACCTTTCTGGGTTTTACACTTTTTTCAGATGGCCCTTTTGCCCGGGGGGGCAGTGAGATTTCATTGTAGTGCAGATTTCCTTTACAGGCTTGCTTGGTTGGCCAAAAAGGGCGTATGCGTTTTTTCCTGAATATATTCAGGAAAAAACGCATACGCCCTTTTTGGCCAAGTGCATCATTGTCGACGTTGTGCCTCTTTTCCTATGCTTTCAGGGCAATTCCAGTCTAACCGCTGCAATCGTTTTCCTGAAATTCTGCCCCGCTTTCAAGTCCCCTTCGCAGGCTTACTTCAATATATTTTTGGAGGATAGCTGTCATTTATAACTCTGCAGGTTTGTGAATTACAGTGCCCCTGAGCTCCTTTCTTCAACTTGCTTTCTTGTGAGCTGGGCACAAAACCGCAGTATTGCTTCAGGCCGTAATCTGTTTCCAGCAGGGCATGCTGAGCCTTTGTTTAATTCCTCTTCCTGGTGGGCAATGAGCGTTACATTTGCCCGTGCAGACACCTACAGCTAGTCTCTCATTGGTTCTCCCTATTCTTGTTCATCTTGCACAGAAATTGCAAGCTGTGCCAAAGAGGAGGTTAAAGGCACTGACTCTCCAAGCGGGGAGAGTGTTAGTAAAGCATCTGCAATGGTGAACCCGAGGACCAGGATACGAAAACTGAGATGCATTTTAAATCATTTCCCAATCACACGGTGGACGATACTCTGGGTTTCCCATGCATGTTTTAGCTGGAGGAAGAATCCCTTGAACCTGGAGAGTTGGGACCCATGGAATGGGTACCATGCAGTATGACTTCAAAGGGTCTGCATTTGCTCACCGAAACTCACCAATGCTATCAGCCTGAAGTGTCCAGCCTTATGTCTCAACCAGCTGTGTGTGTAGATGTGGTCAATCCCGGTTGCATCACATGCCCTGAGTGAATTGTTTAAGAATTGCTCTCTATTTCACTGTCTATGTGTTTTGTTTTTGAAATTTATTTTGATAATGGGATTTATCGGATTTTCACTGCTGTGTTTATGCCGCTGTACACACGCTTGATTCTCTTACGGAGACATATAAATTCATGGGTTTTAAGATTCTTCCTAGTCAGGTATATTCCTAGCCCTTGAATATGTGGTGTTGAGTCCATTTCGTTGAGCAAGGAGTAGGTCTTGTCTATTACATATTTGGCTGATGGAAAGTTATCTGTGCTAATTTCAGTCTCTGGTTTTATGCAGCATCCCAATGCACATTTCCCCATAAGCAAGCACTAGTTGGTTTTAAAAATTTGAGACCCTGTTCTGTATTGTAAATCAGTTCATGTGTAGTTAAATTTACATTCCGTTTATTAGTGATATCTTATGATGTTTCTTTTTCTGTGTGACGTAGTTCACGTAGAATCACCGTACCTGCATCCACTCACTATGCCGCTACGGGCCTGATGACACAGATTTCATTTCTGAGTGATATTGCATTGCACGTACGTGCCACAACTTCTTTATCCATTTTTTGATTTCTGGGATATTTACCTGGTACTGTAGACGTGCTTCTTGGGAACACAGCTGTCCCAAACTTTGGGGCGGATCTCTGTTTTTGATTTTAATTTCCCTAAACAAGAGGACCATAAGTGCAATTGCCATAGGCTGTGTTCCTTTATTTCTTACGTGTTTCAGGAAACACCATACACTTCTCCAGGGTGGCTGTTGGCAATTTACATCCTGCCAATCAGCATAACAAGGCTCCCTGTTCTCCATATCCTGTCTAACCTTTCTGGATTTTACACTTTTTTCAGATAGCCCTTTTGCCCGGTGGGGGGGCAGTGAGATTTCATTGTAGGGCAGATTTCTTTACAGGCTTGCTTGGTTGGCCAAAAAGGGCGTATGCGTTTTTTCCTGAATATATTCAGGAAAAAACGCATACGCCCTTTTTGGCCAAGTGCATCATTGTCGACGTTGTGCCTCTTTTCCTATGCTTTCAGGGCAATTCCAGTCTACCCCTTGCAATCGTTTTACTGAAATTCTGCCCCGCTTTCAAGTCCCCTTTGCAGGCTCACTTCAATATACTTTTGGAAGATAGCTGTCATTTATAACTCTGCAGGTTTGTGAATTACAGTGCCCCTGAGCTCCTTTCTTCAACTCGCTTTCTTGTGAGCTGGGCACAAAACCGCAGGATTTCTTCAGGCCCTAATCTGTTTCCAGCAGGGCACACTGAGCCTTTGTTTAATTCCTCTTCCTGGTGGGCAATGAGTGTTACATTTGCCCGTGCAGAAACCTACAGCTAGTCTCTCATTGGTTCTCCCTATTCCTGTTCATCTTGCACAGAAATTGCAAACTGTGCCAAACCGGAGGTTAAATGCACTGACTCTCCAAGCGGGGAGAGTGTTAGTAATGCGTCTGGAATGGTGAACCCGAGGACAAGGAAACGAAAACTGAGATCCAATTGAAATCGTTTCCCAATCTCACGGTGTACTATAATCTGTGATTCCCATGCATGTTTTTGCTGAAGGAAAAATCCCTTGATCCTGGAGAGTTGGGACCCATGGAATGGGTACCATGCAGTATGACTTCAAAGGGTTTGCATTTGCTCACCGAAACTCACCAATGCTATCAGCCTGATGTGTCCAGCCTTATGTCTCAACCAGCTCTGGGTGTAGATGTGGTCAATCCCGGTTGCATCACATGCCCTGAGTGAATTATTTAAGAATTGCTCTCTATTTCACTGTCTTTGTGTTTTGTTTTCGAAATTTATTTTGATAATGGGATTTATCGGATTTTCACTGCTGCGTTTCGGCCGCTGTACACACGCTTGATTCTCTTACGGAGACATATATATCCATGGGTTTTAAGATTCTTCCTAGTCAGGTATATTCCTAGGCATTGAATATGTGGTGTTGGGTCCATTTCGTTGAGCAAGGAGTAGATCTTGTCTTTTACATATTTGGCTTATGGAAAGTTATCTGTGCTAATTTCAGTCTCTGGTTTTATGCAGCACCCCAAGGCGCCTTTCCCCATAAGCAAGCACTAGTTGGTTTTCTAAATTTGAGACCCTGTTCTGTTTTGTAATTCAGTTCATGTGTAGTCAAGTTTACATTCCGTGTATTAGTGATATCTTATGATGTTTCTTTTTCTGTGTGACGTAGTTCACGTAGAATCACCGTACCTGCATCCACTCACTATGCCGCTACGGGCCTGATGACACAGATTTCATTGCTGAGTGATATTGCATTGTACGTACGTGCCACAACGTCTGTATCCATTTTTTGCATTCTGGGATATTTACCTGGTACTGTAGACGAGCTTCTTGTGAACACAGCCATCCCAAATATTGGGGTGGCTGTCTGCTTTTGATTTTAATTTCCGTAAGCTATAGGACCATAAGTGGAAGTGCCATAGGCTGTGTTGCTTTGTTTCTTACGTGTTTCAGGAAACACCATACACTTCTCCAGGGTGGCTGCTGGCAATTTACATCCTGCCAATCAGCATAACAAGGCTCCCTGTTCTCCATATCCTGTCCTACCTTTCTGGATTTTACACTTTTTTCAGATGGCCTTTTGTCCGGTGGGGGGGCAGTGAGATTTCATTGTAGGGCAGATTTCCTTTACAGGCTTGCTTGGTTGGCCAAAAAGGGCATATGCGTTTTTTCCTGAATATATTCAGGAAAAAACGCATACGCCCTTTTTGGCCAAGTGCATCATTGTCGACGTTCTTTCTCTTTTCCTATGCTTTCAGGGCAATTCCTGTCTAACCGCTGCAATCGTTTTCCTGAAATTCTGCCCCGCTTTCAAGTCCCCTTCGCGGGCTTACTTCAATATATTTTTGGAGGATAGCTGTCATTTATAACTCTGCAGGTTTGTGAATTACAGTGCCCCTGAGCTCCTTTCTTCAACTTGCTTTCTTGTGAGCTGGGCACAAAACCGCAGTATTGCTTCAGGCCGTAATCTGTTTCCAGCAGGGCACGCTGAGCCTTTGTTTAATTCCTCTTCCTGGTGGGCAATGAGCGTTACATTTGCCCGTGCAGAAACCTACAGCTAGTCTCTCATTGGTTCTCCCTATTCCTGTTCATCTTGCACAGAAATTGCAAACTGTGCCAAACCGGAGGTTAAATGCACTGACTCTCCAAGCGGGGAGAGTGTTAGTAATGCGTCTGGAATGGTGAACCCGAGGACAAGGAAACGAAAACTGAGATCCAATTGAAATCGTTTCCCAATCTCACGGTGTACTATAATCTGTGATTCCCATGCATGTTTTTGCTGAAGGAAAAATCCCTTGAACCTGGAGAGTTGGGACCCATGGAATGGGTACCATGCAGTATGACTTCAAAGGGTTTGCATTTGCTCACCGAAACTCACCAATGCTATCAGCCTGAAGTGTCCAGCCTTATGTCTCAACCAGCTCTGGGTGTAGATGTGGTCAATCCCGGTTGCATCACATGCCCTGAGTGAATTATTTAAGAATTGCTCTCTATTTCTCTGTCTTTGTGTTTTGTTTTCGAAATTTATTTTGATAATGGGATTTATCGGATTTTCACTGCTGCGTTTCGGCCGCTGTACACACGCTTGATTCTCTTACGGAGACATATATATCCATGGGTTTTAAGATTCTTCCTAGTCAGGTATATTCCTAGGCGTTGAATATGTGGTGTTGGGTCCATTTCGTTGAGCAAGGAGTAGATCTTGTCTTTTACATATTTGGCTTATGGAAAGTTATCTGTGCTAATTTCAGTCTCTGGTTTTATGCAGCACCCCAAAGCACCTTTCCCCATAAGCAAGCACTAGTTGGTTTTCTAAATTTGAGACCCTGTTCTGTTTTGTAATTCAGTTCATGTGTAGTCAAGTTTACATTCCGTGTATTAGTGATATCTTATGATGTTTCTTTTTCTGTGTGACGTAGTTCACGTAGAATCACCGTACCTGCATCCACTCACTATGCCGCTACGGGCCTGCTGACACAGATTTCATTGCTGAGTGATATTGCATTGTACGTACCTTCCACAACTTCTTTATCCATTTTTTGCTTTCTGGTATATTTACCTGATACTGTAGACGAGCTTCTTGTGAACACAGTCGTCCCAAATATTGGGGTGGTTGTCTGTTTTTGATTTTAATTTCCGTAAGCTATAGGACCATAAGTGGAAGTGCCATAGGCTGTGTTGCTTTGTTTCTTACGTGTTTCAGGAAACCCCATACACTTCTCCAGGATGGCTGCTGGCAATTTACATCCTGCCAATCAGCATAACAAGGCTCCCTGTTCTCCATATCCTGTCCTACCTTTCTGGATTTTACACTTTTTTCAGATGGCCCTTTTGCCCGGGGGGCAGTGAGACTTCATTGTAGTGCAGATTTCCTTTACAGGCTTGCTTGGTTGGCCAAAAAGTGCGTATGCGTTTTTTCCTGAATATATTCAGGAAAAAACGCATACGCCCTTTTTGGCCAAGTGCATCATTGTCGACGTTCTGCCTCTTTTCCTATGCTTTCAGGGCAATTCCAGTCTACCCCCTGCAATCGTTTTCCTGAAATTCTGCCCCGGTTTCAAGTCCCCTTCACAGGCTTACTTCAATATATTTTTGGAGGATAGCTGTCATTTATAACTCTGCAGGTTTGTGAATTACAGTGCCCCTGAGCTCCTTTCTTCAACTTGATTTCTTGTGAGCTGGGCACAAAACCGCAGGAATGCTTCAGGCCCTAATCTGTTTCCAGCAGGGCACACTGAGCCTTTGTTTAATTCCTCTTCCTGGTGGGCAGTGTGTGTTACATTTGCCCGTGCAGAGACCTACAGCTAGTCTCTCATTGGTTCTCCCTATTCCTGTTCATCTTGCACAGAATTTGCAAGCTGTGCGAAACAGGAGGTTAAAGGCACTGACTCTCCAAGCGGGGAGAGTGTTAGTAAAGCATCTGGAATGGTGAACCTGAGGACCAGGATACGAAAACTGAGATGCATTTTAAATCGTTTCCCAATCACACGGTGGACGATACTCTGGGTTTCCCATGCATATTTTAGCTGGAGGAAGAATGCCTTGAACCTGGAGAGTTGGAACCCATGGAATGGGTACCATGCAGTATGACTTCAAAGGGTCTGCATTTGCTCACCGAAACTCACCAATGCTATCAGCCTGAAGTGTCCAGCCTTATGTCTCAACCAGCTCTGGGTGTAGATGTGGTCAATCCTGGTTGCATCACATGCCCTGAGTGAATTATTTAAGAATTGCTCTCTATTTCACTGTCTTTGTGCTTTGTTTTCGAAATTTATTTTGATAATGGGATTTATCGGATTTTCACTGCTGCGTTTCGGCCGCTGTACACACGCTTGATTCTCTTACGGAGACATATATATCCATGGGTTTTAAGATTCTTCCTAGTCAGGTATATTCCTAGGCGTTGAATATGTGGTGTTGGGTCCATTTCGTTGAGCAAGGAGTAGGTCTTGTCTATTACATATTTGGCTTATGGAAAGTTATCTGTGCTAATTTCAGTCTCTGGTTTTATGCAGCACCCCAACGCACCTTTCCCCATAAGCAAGCACTAGTTGGTTTTCTAAATTTGAGACCCTGTTCTGTTTTGTAATTCAGTTCATGTGTAGTCAAGTTTACATTCCGTGTATTAGTGATATCTTATGATGTTTCTTTTTCTGTGTGACGTAGTTCATGTAGAATCACCGTACCTGCATCCACTCACTATGCCGCTATGGGCCTGATGACACAGATTTCATTGCTGAGTGATATTGCATCGTACGTACGTGCCACAACTTCTTTATCCATTTTTTGCTTTCTCGGATATTTACCTGATACTGTAGACGAGCTTCTTGTGAACACAGCCGTCCCAAATATTGGGGTGGTTGTCTGTTTTTGATTTTAATTTCCGTAAGCTATAGGACCATAAGTGCAATTGCCATAGGCTGTGTTGCTTTATTTCTTACGTGTTTCAGGAAACACCATACACTTCTCCAGGGTGGCGGTTCACAATTTACATCCTGCCAATCAGCATAACAAGGCTCCCTGTTCTCCATATTCTGTCCTACCTTTCTGGGTTTTACACTTTTTTCAGATGGCCCTTTTGCCCGGGGGGGCAGTGAGATTTCATTGTAGTGCAGATTTCCTTTACAGGCTTGCTTGGTTGGCCAAAAAGGGCGTATGCGTTTTTTCCTGAATATATTCAGGAAAAAACGCATACGCCCTTTTTGGCCAAGTGCATCATTGTCCACGTTGTGCCTCTTTTCCTATGCTTTCAGGGCAATTCCAGTCTAACCGCTGCAATCGTTTTCCTGAAATTCTGCCCCGCTTTCAAGTCCCCTTCGCAGGCTTACTTCAATATATTTTTGGAGGATAGCTGTCATTTATAACTCTGCAGGTTTGTGAATTACAGTGCCCCTGAGCTCCTTTCTTCAACTTGCTTTCTTGTGAGCTGGGCACAAAACCGCAGTATTGCTTCAGGCCGTAATCTGTTTCCAGCAGGGCACGCTGAGCCTTTGTTTAATTCCTCTTCCTGGTGGGCAATGAGCGTTACATTTGCCCGTGCAGACACCTACAGCTAGTCTCTCATTGGTTCTCCCTATTCTTGTTCATCTTGCACAGAAATTGCAAGCTGTGCCAAAGAGGAGGTTAAAGGCACTGACTCTCCAAGCGGGGAGAGTGTTAGTAAAGCATCTGCAATGGTGAACCCGAGGACCAGGATACGAAAACTGAGATGCATTTTAAATCGTTTCCCAATCACACGGTGGATGATACTCTGGGTTTCCCATGCATGTTTTAGCTGGAGGAAGAATCCCTTGAACCTGGAGAGTTGGGACCCTTGGAATGGGTACCATGCAGTATGACTTCAAAGGGTCTGCATTTGCTCACCGAAACTCACCAATGCTATCAGCCTGAAGTGTCCAGCCTTATGTCTCAACCAGCTGTGGGTGTAGATGTGGTCAATCCCGGTTGCATCACATGCCCTGAGTGAATTGTTTAAGAATTGCTCTCTATTTCACTGTCTTTGTGTTTTGTTTTCGAAATTTATTTTGATAATGGGATTTATCGGATTTTCACTGCTGTGTTTATGCCGCTGTACACACGCTTGATTCTCTTACGGAGACATATAAATTCATAGGTTTTAAGATTCTTCCTAGTCAGGTATATTCCTAGGCCTTGAATATGTGGTGTTGAGTCCATTTCGTTGAGCAAGGAGTAGGTCTTGTCTATTACATATTTGGCTGATGGAAAGTTATCTGTGCTAATTTCAGTCTCTGGTTTTATGCAGCATCCCAATGCACATTTCCCCATAAGCAAGCACTAGTTGGTTTTAAAAATTTGAGACCCTGTTCTGTTTTGTAATTCAGTTCATGTGTAGTCAAGTTTACATTCCGTGTATTAGTGATATCTTATGATGTTTCTTTTTCTGTGTGACGTAGTTCACGTAGAATCACCGTACCTGCATCCACTCACTATGCCGCTACGGGCCTGATGACACAGATTTAATTGCTGAGTGATATTGCATTGCACGTACGTGCCACAACTTCTTTATCCATTTTTTGATTTCTGGGATATTTACCTGGTACTGTAGACGTGCTTCTTGGGAACACAGCTGTCCCAAACTTTGGGGCGGATCTCTGTTTTTGATTTTAATTTCCCTAAGCAAGAGGACCATAAGTGCAATTGCCATAGGCTGTGTTCCTTTATTTCTTACGTGTTTCAGGAAACACCATACACTTCTCCAGGGTGGCTGTTGGCAATTTACATCCTGCCAATCAGCATAACAAGGCTCCCTGTTCTCCATATCCTGTCCTACCTTTCTGGATTTTACACTTTTTTCAGATAGCCCTTTTGCCCGGTGGGGGGGCAGTGAGATTTCATTGTAGGGCAGATTTCTTTACAGGCTTGCTTGGTTGGCCAAAAAGGGCGTATGCGTTTTTTCCTGAATATATTCAGGAAAAAACGCATACGCCCTTTTTGGCCAAGTGCATCATTGTCGACGTTGTGCCTCTTTTCCTATGCTTTCAGGGCAATTCCAGTCTACCCCCTGCAATCGTTTTACTGAAATTCTGCCCCGCTTTCAAGTCCCCTTTGCAGGCTCACTTCAATATACTTTTGGAAGATAGCTGTCATTTATAACTCTGCAGGTTTGTGAATTACAGTGCCCCTGAGCTCCTTTCTTCAACTCGATTTCTTGTCAGCTGGGCACAAAACCGCAGGATTTCTTCAGGCCCTAATCTGTTTCCAGCAGGGCACAATGAGCCTTTGTTTAATTCCTCTTCCTGGTGGGCAATGAGTGTTACATTTGCCCGTGCAGAAACCTACAGCTAGTCTCTCATTGGTTCTCCCTATTCCTGTTCATCTTGCACAGAAATTGCAAACTGTGCCAAACCGGAGGTTAAATGCACTGACTCTCCAAGTGGGGAGAGTGTTAGTAATGCGTCTGGAATGGTGAACCCGAGGACAAGGAAAGGAAAACTGAGATCCAATTGAAATCGTTTCCCAATCTCACGGTGTACTATAATCTGTGATTCCCATGCATGTTTTTGCTGAAGGAAAAATCCCTTGAACCTGGAGAGTTGGGACCCATGGAATGGGTACCATGCAGTATGACTTCAAAGGGTTTGCATTTGCTCACCGAAACTCACCAATGCTATCAGTCTGAAGTGTCCAGCCTTATGTCTCAACCAGCTCTGGGTGTAGATGTGGTCAATCCCGGTTGCATCACATGCCCTGAGTGAATTATTTAAGAATTGCTCTCTATTTCTCTGTCTTTGTGTTTTGTTTTCGAAATTTATTTTGATAATGGGATTTATCGGATTTTCACTGCTGCGTTTCGGCCGCTGTACACACGCTTGATTCTCTTACGGAGACATATATATCCATGGGTTTTAAGATTCTTCCTAGTCAGGTATATTCCTAGGCGTTGAATATGTGGTGTTGGGTCCATTTCGTTGAGCAAGGAGTAGATCTTGTCTTTTACATATTTGGCTTATGGAAAGTTATCTGTGCTAATTTCAGTCTCTGGTTTTATGCAGCACCCCAAAGCACCTTTCCCCATAAGCAAGCACTAGTTGGTTTTCTAAATTTGAGACCCTGTTCTGTTTTGTAATTCAGTTCATGTGTAGTCAAGTTTACATTCCGTGTATTAGTGATATCTTATAATGTTTCTTTTTCTGTGTGACGTAGTTCACGTAGAATCACCGTACCTGCATCCACTCACTATGCCGCTACGGGCCTGCTGACACAGATTTCATTGCTGAGTGATATTGCATTGTACGTACCTTCCACAACTTCTTTATCCATTTTTTGCTTTCTGGTATATTTACCTGATACTGTAGACGAGCTTCTTGTGAACACAGTCGTCCCAAATATTGGGGTGGCTGTCTGTTTTTGATTTTAATTTCCGTAAGCTATAGGACCATAAGTGGAAGTGCCATAGGCTGTGTTGCTTTGTTTCTTACGTGTTTCAGGAAACACCATACACTTCTCCAGGATGGCTGCTGGCAATTTACATCCTGCCAATCAGCATAACAAGGCTCCCTGTTCTCCATATCCTGTCCTACCTTTCTGGATTTTACACTTTTTTCAGATGGCCCTTTTGCCCGGGGGGCAGTGAGACTTCATTGTAGTGCAGATTTCCTTTACAGGCTTGCTTGTTTGGCCAAAAAGTGCGTATGCGTTTTTTCCTGAATATATTCAGGAAAAAACGCATACGCCCTTTTTGGCCAAGTGCATCATTGTCGACGTTCTGCCTCTTTTCCTATGCTTTCAGGGCAATTCCAGTCTACCCCCTGCAATCGTTTTCCTGAAATTCTGCCCCGGTTTCAAGTCCCCTTCACAGGCTTACTTCAATATATTTTTGGAGGATAGCTGTCATTTATAACTCTGCAGGTTTGTGAATTACAGTGCCCCTGAGCTCCTTTCTTCAACTTGATTTCTTGTGAGCTGGGCACAAAACCGCAGGAATGCTTCAGGCCCTAATCTGTTTCCAGCAGGGCACACTGAGCCTTTGTTTAATTCCTCTTCCTGTTGGGCAGGGTGTGTTACATTTGCCCGTGCAGAGACCTACAGCTAGTCTCTCATTGGTTCTCCCTATTCCTGTTCATCTTGCACAGAAATTGCAAGCTGTGCGAAACAGGAGGTTAAAGGCACTGACTCTCCAAGCGGGGAGAGTGTTAGTAAAGCATCTGGAATGGTGAACCTGAGGACCAGGATACGAAAACTGAGATGCATTTTAAATCGTTTCCCAATCACACGGTGGATGATACTCTGGGTTTCCCATGCATATTTTAGCTGGAGGAAGAATGCCTTGAACCTGGAGAGTTGGAACCCATGGAATGGGTACCATGCAGTATGACTTCAAAGGGTCTGCATTTGCTCACCGAAACTCACCAATGCTATCAGCCTGAAGTGTCCAGCCTTATGTCTCAACCAGCTCTGGGTGTAGATGTGGTCAATCCTGGTTGCATCACATGCCCTGAGTGAATTATTTAAGAATTGCTCTCTATTTCACTGTCTTTGTGCTTTGTTTTCGAAATTTATTTTGATAATGGGATTTATCGGATTTTCACTGCTGCGTTTCGGCCGCTGTACACACGCTTGATTCTCTTACGGAGACATATATATCCATGGGTTTTAAGATTCTTCCTAGTCAGGTATATTCCTAGGCGTTGAATATGTGGTGTTGGGTCCATTTCGTTGAGCAAGGAGTAGGTCTTGTCTATTACATATTTGGCTTATGGAAAGTTATCTGTGCTAATTTCAGTCTCTGGTTTTATGCAGCACCCCAACGCACCTTTCCCCATAAGCAAGCACTAGTTGGTTTTCTAAGTTTGAGACCCTGTTCTGTTTTGTAATTCAGTTCATGTGTAGTCAAGTTTACATTCCGTGTATTAGTGATATCTTATGATGTTTCTTTTTCTGAGTGACGTAGTTCACGTAGAATCACCGTACCTGCATCCACTCACTATGCCGCTATGGGCCTGATGACACAGATTTCATTGCTGAGTGATATTGCATCGTACGTACGTGCCACAACTTCTTTATCCATTTTTTGCTTTCTCGGATATTTACCTGATACTGTAGACGAGCTTCTTGTGAACACAGCCGTCCCAAATATTGGGGTGGCTGTCTGTTTTTGATTTTAATTTCCGTAATTTTTGGGACCATAAGTGGAAGTGCCATTGGCTGTGTTGCTTTGTTTCTTACGTGTTTCAGGAAACACCATACACTTCTCCAGGGTGGCTGCTGGCAATTTACATCCTGCCAATCAGCATAACAAGGCTCCCTGTTCTCCATATCCTGTCCTACCTTTCTGGATTTTACACTTTTTTCAGATGGCCCGTTTGCCCGGGGGGGCAGTGAGATTTCATTGTAGTGCAGATTTCCTTTACAGGCTTGCTTGGTTGGCCAAAAAGGGCGTATGCGTTTTTTCCTGAATATATTCAGGAAAAAACGCATACGCCCTTTTTGGCCAAGTGCATCATTGTCGACGTTGTGCCTCTTTTCCTATGCTTTCAGGGCAATTCCAGTCTACCCCCTGCAATCGTTTTCCTGAAATTCAGCCCCGCTTTCAAGTCCCTTTCGCAGGCTTACTTCAATATATTTTTGGAGGATAGCTGTCATTTATAACTCTGCAGGTTTGTGAAGTACAGTGCCCCTGAGCTCCTTTCTTCAACTCGCTTTCTTGTGAGCTGGGCACAAAACCGCAGGATTGCTTCAGGCCCTAATCTGTTTCCAGCAGGGCACACTGGGCCTTTGTTTAATTCCTCTTCCTGGTGGGCAATGAGCGTTACATTTGACCGTGCAGACACCTACAGCTAGTCTCTCATTGGTTCTCCCTATTCCTGTTCATCTTGCACAGAAATGGCAAGCTGTGCCAAACAGGAGGTTAAAGGCAGTGACTCTCCAAGCGGGGAGAGTGTTAGTAAAGCATGTGGAATGGTGAACCCGAGGACCAGGATACGAAAACTGAGATGCATTTTAAATCGTTTCCCAATCACACGGTGGACAATACTCTGGGTTTCCCATGCATGTTTTAGCTGGAGGAAGAATGCCTTGAACCTGGAGAGTTGGGACCCATGGAATGGGTACCATGCAGTATGACTTCAAAGGGTCTGCATTTTCTCACCGAAACTCACCAGTGCTATCAGCCTGAAGTGTCCAGCCTTATGTCTCAACCAGCTCTGGGTGTAGATGTGGTCAATCCCGGTTGCGTCACATGACCTGAGTGAATTATTTAAGAATTGCTCTCTATTTCACTGTCTTTGTGTTTTGTTTTCGAAATTTATTTTGATAATGGGATTTATCGGATTTTCACTGCTGCATTTCCGCCGCTGAACACACGCTTGATTCTCTTACGGAGACATATATATCCATGGGTTTTAAGATTCTTCCTAGTCAGGTATATTCCTAGGCGTTGAATATGTGGTGTTGGGGCCATTTCGTTGAGCAAGGAGTAGGTCTTGTCTATTACATATTTGGCTTATGGAATGTTATCTGTGCTAATTTCAGTCTCTGGTTTTATGCAGCACCCCAACACACCTTTCCCCATAAGCAAGCACTAGTTGGTTTTCTAAATTTGAGACCCTGTTCTGTTTTGTAATTCAGTTCATGTGTAGTCAAGTTTACATTCCGTGTATTAGTGATATCTTATGATGTTTCTTTTTCTGTGTGACGTAGTTCACGTAGAATCACCGTACCTGCATCCACTTACTATGCCGCTACGGGCCTGATGACACAGATTTCATTGCTGAGTGATATTGCATTGCACGTACGTGCCACAAATTCTTTATCCATTTTTTGCATTCTGGGATATTTACCTGATACTGTAGACGAGCTTCTTGTGAACACAGCCGTCCCAAATATTGGGGTGGCTGTCTGTTTTTGATTTTAATTTCCGTAAGCTATAGGACCATAAGTGGAAGTGCCATAGGCTGTGTTGCTTTGTTTCTTACGTGTTTCAGGAAACACCATACACTTCTCCAGGGTGGCTGCTGGCAATTTACATCCTGCCAATCAGCATAACAAGGCTCCCTGTTCTCCATATCCTGTCCTACCTTTCTGGATTTTACACTTTTTTCAGATGGCCCATTTGCCCGGAGGGGCAGTGAGATTTCATTGTAGTGCAGATTTCCTTTACAGGCTTGCTTGGTTGGCCAAAAAGGGCGTATGCGTTTTTTCCTGAATATATTCAGGAAAAAACGCATACGCCCTTTTTGGCCAAGTGCATCATTGTCGACGTTGTGCCTCTTTTCCTATGCTTTCAGGGCAATTCCAGTCTACCCCCTGCAATCGTTTTCCTGAAATTCAGCCCCGCTTTCAAGTCCCCTTCGCAGGCTTACTTCAATATATTTTTGGAGGATAGCTGTCATTTATAACTCTGCAGGTTTGTGAAGTACAGTGCCCCTGAAGTCCTTTCTTAAACTCCCTTTCTTGTGAGCTGGACACAAAACCGCAGGATTGCTTCAGGCCCTAATCTGTTTCCAGCAGGGCACACTGAGCCTTTGTTTAATTCCTCTTCCTGGTGGGCAATG
>NW_027077607.1:27500-69000 GCF_963924675.1 Phocoena phocoena | reverse complement strand
TAGGGTTAGGGTTAGGGTTAGGGGACGGGGACGGGGACGGGGACGGTTTAGGGGACAGGTTACTGTACGACAACGGTTTAGGTTGAGCATACGTGTTAGGGTACGGGTTAGTGTTAGCGTAGGGGTTAGGCTTAGAGGACGGGTTAGGGTAAGGTTTCGGGTAAGGTTTAGGGTTAGGGTTAGGGTTAGGGTTAGGAGACGGGGAAGGTTTAGGGGACAGGTTAGTGTACGACAACGGTTTAGGGTGAGCGTATATGTTAGGGTACGGTTTAGTGTTAGTGTACGGTTTAGGATTAGGTGACGGGTTATGGTAAGGCTTCGGGTAAGGGTTAGGGTTAGGGTTAAGGTTAGGTTTAGGGTTAGGGGACGGGGAAGGTTTAGAGGACAGGTTAGGGTACGACAACGGTTTAGGGTGAGCGTACGTGTTAGGGTACGGTTTAGTGTTACCGTACGGGTTAGGATTAGGGGATGGGTTAGGGTAAGGCTTCGGGTAAGGGTTAGGTTTAGGGTTAGGGTTAGGGGACGGGGACGGGGACGGTTTAGGGGACAGGTTAGGGTACGACAACGGTTTAGAGTGAGCATACGTGTTAGGGTACGGGTTAGTGTTAGCCTACGGGTTAGGATTAGGGGACGGGTTAGGGTACGGCTTCAGGTAAGGGTTAGGGTTAGGGTTAGGTTTAGGGTTAGGGGACGGGGACGGGGACGGTTTAGGGGGACAGGTTAGTGTACGACAACGGTTTAGGGTGAGCGTACGTGTTAGGGTACGGGTTATTGTTAGCGTACGAGTTAGGATTAGGGGACGGGTTAGGGTAAGGCTTCGGGCAAGGTTTAGGGTTAGGGTTAGGGTTAGGGTTAGGGGACGGGGACGGTTTAGGGGACAGGTTAGGGTACGACAACGGTTTAGGATGAGCGTACGTGTTAGGGTACGGGTTAGAGTTAGCATACGGGTTAGTATTAGGGGACGGGTTAGTGTAAGGCTTCGGGTAAGGGTTAGGGTTAGGGTTAGCGTTAGGGTTAGGGGACGGGGACGGTTTAGGGGACAGGTTCGGGTACGAGAACGGTTTAGTGTTAGCGTACGTGTTAGGGTACGGGTTAGTGTTAGCGTATGGGTTAGGATTAGGGGACGGGTTAGGGTTAGGCTTCGGGTAAGGGTTAGGGTTAGGGTTAGAGTTGGGGTTAGGGGACGGGGACGGGGACGGTGTAGGGGACAGGTTAGTGTACGACAACATTTTTGGGTGAGCGTACGTGTTAGGGTACTGGTTAGTGTTAACGTACTGGTTCGGATTAGGGGACGGGTTAGGGTAAGGCTTCGGATAAGGGTTAGGGTTAAGGTTAGGGTTAGGGTTAGGGTTAGGGTTAGGGAACGGGGACGGTTTAGGGGACAGGTTAGGGTACGGCAACGGTTTAGGGTGAGCGTACGTGTTAGGGTATGGGTTATTGTTAGCGTACGGGTTAGGCTTATGGGACGGGTTAGGTTAAGGCTTCTGGTAAGGGTTAGGGTTAGGGTTAGGGTTAGGTTTAGGGTTAGGGGACGGGGACGGTTTAGGGGACAGGTTATGGTACGACAACGTTTTAGGGTGAGCGTACGTGTTAGGGTACGTGTTAGTGTTAGCGTACGGGTTATTATTTGGGGACGGGTTAGGGTAAGGCTTCGGGTAAGGGTTAGGGTTAGGGTTAGGGTTAGGGTTAGGGGACTGGGACGGTTTAGGGGACAGGTTAGGGTACGACAACGGTTTAGGGTGAGCGTACGTGTTAGGGTAAGGATTAGGGTTAGCATACGGGTTAGGATTAGGGGATGGGTTAGTGTAAGGCTTCAGGTAAGGGTTAGGGTTAGGGTTAGGGTTAGGGATAGGGGACGGGGATGGTTTAGGGTACTGGTTAGGGTACGACAATGGTTTAGGGTGAGCGTACGTGTTAGGGTACGGGTTAGGGTTAGCGTACGGTTTAGGATTAGGGGATGGGTTAGAGTAATGCTTCGGGTAAGGGTTAGGGTTAGGGTTAGGGTTAGGGTTAGGGTTAGGGTACGGCGACGGTTTAGGGGACAGGTTAGGGTACGACAACGGTTTAGGGTGAGCGTACGTGTTAGGGTACGGGTTAGTGTTAGCGTACGGGTTAGGTTTGGGGACCGGTTAGGGTAAGGCTTCGGGTAAGGTTTCGGGTTAGGGTTAGGTTTAGGGTTAGGGTTAGGGGATGGTGACGGTTTAGGGGACAGGTTAGGGTACGACAACGGTTTAGGGTGAGCGTACATGTTAGGCTACGGGTTAGTGTTAGCGTTCGGGTTAGGATTAGGGGACGGATTAGGGTAAGGCTTCGGATAAGGGTTCGGGTTAGGGTTAGGGTTAGGGTTCGGGGACGTTGACAGTTTAGGGGACAGGTTAGGGTACGACAACGGTTTAGGGTGAGCGTACGTGTTAGGGTACGGTTTAGTGTTATTGTATGGTTTAGGATTAAGGGACGGGTTAGGGTAAGGTTTCGGGTAAGGGTTAAAGTTAGGGTTAGGGTTAGGGTTAGGGTTAGGGGTAGGGGACGGGGACGGTGTAGGGGACAGTTTAGGGTACGACAACGGTTTAGGGTGAGTGTACGTGTTAGGGTACGGGTTTGTGTTAGCGTACGGGTTAGGATTAGTGGACGGGTTAGCGTAAGGCTTCGGGTAAGGGTTAGGGTTAGGGTTAGGGTTAGGGAACGGGGACGGTTTAGGGGAAACATTAGTGTACGACAACGGTTTAAGGTGAGCGTACGTGTTAGGGTACGGGTTAGAGTTAGCATGAGGGTTAGGATTATGGTACGGTTTAGGGAAAGGCTTCGGGTAAGGTTTCGGGTTAGGGTTAGGTTTAGGTTTAGGGTTAGGGGACGGAGACGGTTTAGGGGACAGGTTAGTGTACGACAACGGTTTAGGGTGAGCGTACGTGTTAGGGTACGGGTTAGTGTTAGCATACGGGTTAGGATTAGGGGACGGGTTAGGGTAAGGCTTCGGGTAAGGGTTAGGGTTAGGGTTAGGGTTAGGGTTAGGGAACGGGGACGGTATAGGGGACAGGTTAGGGTACGACAACGGTTTAGGGTGAGCGTACGTGTTAGGGTACGGGTTAGTGTTAGCGTACGGGTTAGGATTAGAGGACGTGTTAGGGTAAGGCTTCGGGTAAGTGTTAGGGTTAGGGTTAGGGTTAGGGTTAGGGTTAGGAGACGGGGACGGTTTAGGGGACAGGTTAGTGTACGACAACGGTTTAGGGTGTGCGTATGTGTTAGGGTACGTTTTAGGGTTAGCGTACGGGTTAGGATTAGGGGACGGGTTATGGTAAGGCTTCGGGTAAGGGTTAGGGTTAGGGTTAGGGTTAGGGTTAGGGTTAGGGTTAGGGGACGGGGACGGTTTAGGGGACAGGTTATGGTACGACAACGGTTTATGATGAGCGTACGTGTTAGGCTACGGGTTAGTGTTAGCGTACGGGTTAGGATTAGGGGATGGGTTAGGGTAAGGCTTCGGGAAAGGGTTAGGGTTAGGTTTAGGGTTAGGGTTAGGGGACGGGGACGGTTTAGGGGACAGGTTAGGGTACGACAACGGTTTAGGGTGAGCGTACATGTTAGGGTACGGGTTAGTGTTAGCTGACTGGTTAGGATTAGGGGACGGGTTCGGGTAAGGCTTCGGGTAAGGGTTAGGGTTAGGGTTAGGGTAAGGGTTAGGGGACGGGGATGGGGACGGTTTAGGGGACAGGTCAGTGTATGACAACGGTTTAGGGTGAGCGTACGTGTTAGGGTACGGGTTAGTGTTAG
Source organism: Phocoena phocoena (assembly GCF_963924675.1). NCBI lineage: Eukaryota > Metazoa > Chordata > Mammalia > Artiodactyla > Phocoenidae > Phocoena > Phocoena phocoena. The sequence goes on along the minus strand of NW_027077607.1, from coordinate 65,235 downwards.
CGTACGGGTTAGGATTAGGGGACGGGTTAGTGTAAGGCTTCGGGTAAGTGTTAGGGTTAGGGTTAGGGTTAGGGTTAGGGTTAGGGTTAGGGGACGGGGACGGTTTAGGGGACAGGTTAGGTTACGACAAAGGTTTAAGGTGAGCATACGTGTTAGGGTACGGGTTAGTGTTAGCCAACGGTTTAGGATTAGGGGACGGGTTAGGGTAAGGCTTCGGGTAAGGGTTACAGTTAGGGTTAGGGTTAGGGTTAGGGGACGGGGACGGGGACGGTTTAGGGGACAGGTTAGTGTACGACAACGGTTTAGGGTGAGCGTACGTGTTAGAGTACGGGTTAGTGTTAGCGTACGGGTTAGGATTAGGGGACGGGTTAGGGTAAGGCTTTGGGTAAGGTTTAGGGTTAGGGTTAGGGTTAGGGTTAGGGGATGGGGACGGTTTAGGGGACAGGTTAGGGTACGACAACGGTAGAGGGTGAGCGTACGTGTTAGGGTACGGTTTAGTGTTATCGTATGGGTTAGGATTAAGGGACGGGTTATGGTAAGGCTTCGGGTAAGGGTTAGGGTTAGGGTTACGGTTAGGGTTAGGGGTAGGGGACGGGGACGGTGTAGGAGACAGGTTAGGGTACGACAATGGTTTAGGGTGAGTGTACGTGTTAGGGTACGGGTTAGTGTTAGCGTACGGGTTAGGATTAGGGGACGGGTTAGGGTAAGGCTTTGGGTAAGGTTTAGGGTTAGGGTTAGGGTTAGGGTTAGGGGACGGGGACGGTTTAGGGGACAGGTTAGGCTACGACAAAGGTTTAAGGTGAGCATACGTGTTAGGGTACGGGTTAGTGTTAGCCAACGGATTAGTATTAGGGGACGTGTTAGGGTAAGGCTTCGGGTAAGGGTTAGGGTTAGGGTTAGGGTTAGGGTTAGGGGACGGGGACGGGGACGGTTTAGGGGACAGGTTACTGTACGACAACGGTTTAGGTTGAGCATACGTGTTAGGGTACGGGTTAGTGTTAGCGTAGGGGTTAGGCTTAGAGGACGGGTTAGGGTAAGGTTTCGGGTAAGGTTTAGGGTTAGGGTTAGGGTTAGGGTTAGGAGACGGGGAAGGTTTAGGGGACAGGTTAGTGTACGACAACGGTTTAGGGTGAGCGTATATGTTAGGGTACGGTTTAGTGTTAGTGTACGGTTTAGGATTAGGTGACGGGTTATGGTAAGGCTTCGGGTAAGGGTTAGGGTTAGGGTTAAGGTTAGGTTTAGGGTTAGGGGACGGGGAAGGTTTAGAGGACAGGTTAGGGTACGACAACGGTTTAGGGTGAGCGTACGTGTTAGGGTACGGTTTAGTGTTACCGTACGGGTTAGGATTAGGGGATGGGTTAGGGTAAGGCTTCGGGTAAGGGTTAGGTTTAGGGTTAGGGTTAGGGGACGGGGACGGGGACGGTTTAGGGGACAGGTTAGGGTACGACAACGGTTTAGAGTGAGCATACGTGTTAGGGTACGGGTTAGTGTTAGCCTACGGGTTAGGATTAGGGGACGGGTTAGGGTACGGCTTCAGGTAAGGGTTAGGGTTAGGGTTAGGTTTAGGGTTAGGGGACGGGGACGGGGACGGTTTAGGGGGACAGGTTAGTGTACGACAACGGTTTAGGGTGAGCGTACGTGTTAGGGTACGGGTTATTGTTAGCGTACGAGTTAGGATTAGGGGACGGGTTAGGGTAAGGCTTCGGGCAAGGTTTAGGGTTAGGGTTAGGGTTAGGGTTAGGGGACGGGGACGGTTTAGGGGACAGGTTAGGGTACGACAACGGTTTAGGATGAGCGTACGTGTTAGGGTACGGGTTAGAGTTAGCATACGGGTTAGTATTAGGGGACGGGTTAGTGTAAGGCTTCGGGTAAGGGTTAGGGTTAGGGTTAGCGTTAGGGTTAGGGGACGGGGACGGTTTAGGGGACAGGTTCGGGTACGAGAACGGTTTAGTGTTAGCGTACGTGTTAGGGTACGGGTTAGTGTTAGCGTATGGGTTAGGATTAGGGGACGGGTTAGGGTTAGGCTTCGGGTAAGGGTTAGGGTTAGGGTTAGAGTTGGGGTTAGGGGACGGGGACGGGGACGGTGTAGGGGACAGGTTAGTGTACGACAACATTTTTGGGTGAGCGTACGTGTTAGGGTACTGGTTAGTGTTAACGTACTGGTTCGGATTAGGGGACGGGTTAGGGTAAGGCTTCGGATAAGAGTTAGGGTTAAGGTTAGGGTTAGGGTTAGGGTTAGGGTTAGGGAACGGGGACGGTTTAGGGGACAGGTTAGGGTACGGCAACGGTTTAGGGTGAGCGTACGTGTTAGGGTATGGGTTATTGTTAGCGTACGGGTTAGGCTTATGGGACGGGTTAGGTTAAGGCTTCTGGTAAGGGTTAGGGTTAGGGTTAGGGTTAGGTTTAGGGTTAGGGGACGGGGACGGTTTAGGGGACAGGTTATGGTACGACAACGTTTTAGGGTGAGCGTACGTGTTAGGGTACGTGTTAGTGTTAGCGTACGGGTTATTATTTGGGGACGGGTTAGGGTAAGGCTTCGGGTAAGGGTTAGGGTTAGGGTTAGGGTTAGGGTTAGGGGACTGGGACGGTTTAGGGGACAGGTTAGGGTACGACAACGGTTTAGGGTGAGCGTACGTGTTAGGGTAAGGATTAGGGTTAGCATACGGGTTAGGATTAGGGGATGGGTTAGTGTAAGGCTTCAGGTAAGGGTTAGGGTTAGGGTTAGGGTTAGGGATAGGGGACGGGGATGGTTTAGGGTACTGGTTAGGGTACGACAATGGTTTAGGGTGAGCGTACGTGTTAGGGTACGGGTTAGGGTTAGCGTACGGTTTAGGATTAGGGGATGGGTTAGAGTAATGCTTCGGGTAAGGGTTAGGGTTAGGGTTAGGGTTAGGGTTAGGGTTAGGGTACGGCGACGGTTTAGGGGACAGGTTAGGGTACGACAACGGTTTAGGGTGAGCGTACGTGTTAGGGTACGGGTTAGTGTTAGCGTACGGGTTAGGTTTGGGGACCGGTTAGGGTAAGGCTTCGGGTAAGGTTTCGGGTTAGGGTTAGGTTTAGGGTTAGGGTTAGGGGATGGTGACGGTTTAGGGGACAGGTTAGGGTACGACAACGGTTTAGGGTGAGCGTACATGTTAGGCTACGGGTTAGTGTTAGCGTTCGGGTTAGGATTAGGGGACGGATTAGGGTAAGGCTTCGGATAAGGGTTCGGGTTAGGGTTAGGGTTAGGGTTCGGGGACGTTGACAGTTTAGGGGACAGGTTAGGGTACGACAACGGTTTAGGGTGAGCGTACGTGTTAGGGTACGGTTTAGTGTTATTGTATGGTTTAGGATTAAGGGACGGGTTAGGGTAAGGTTTCGGGTAAGGGTTAAAGTTAGGGTTAGGGTTAGGGTTAGGGTTAGGGGTAGGGGACGGGGACGGTGTAGGGGACAGTTTAGGGTACGACAACGGTTTAGGGTGAGTGTACGTGTTAGGGTACGGGTTTGTGTTAGCGTACGGGTTAGGATTAGTGGACGGGTTAGCGTAAGGCTTCGGGTAAGGGTTAGGGTTAGGGTTAGGGTTAGGGAACGGGGACGGTTTAGGGGAAACATTAGTGTACGACAACGGTTTAAGGTGAGCGTACGTGTTAGGGTACGGGTTAGAGTTAGCATGAGGGTTAGGATTATGGTACGGTTTAGGGAAAGGCTTCGGGTAAGGTTTCGGGTTAGGGTTAGGTTTAGGTTTAGGGTTAGGGGACGGAGACGGTTTAGGGGACAGGTTAGTGTACGACAACGGTTTAGGGTGAGCGTACGTGTTAGGGTACGGGTTAGTGTTAGCATACGGGTTAGGATTAGGGGACGGGTTAGGGTAAGGCTTCGGGTAAGGGTTAGGGTTAGGGTTAGGGTTAGGGTTAGGGAACGGGGACGGTATAGGGGACAGGTTAGGGTACGACAACGGTTTAGGGTGAGCGTACGTGTTAGGGTACGGGTTAGTGTTAGCGTACGGGTTAGGATTAGAGGACGTGTTAGGGTAAGGCTTCGGGTAAGTGTTAGGGTTAGGGTTAGGGTTAGGGTTAGGGTTAGGAGACGGGGACGGTTTAGGGGACAGGTTAGTGTACGACAACGGTTTAGGGTGTGCGTATGTGTTAGTGTACGTTTTAGGGTTAGCGTACGGGTTAGGATTAGGGGACGGGTTATGGTAAGGCTTCGGGTAAGGGTTAGGGTTAGGGTTAGGGTTAGGGTTAGGGTTAGGGTTAGGGGACGGGGACGGTTTAGGGGACAGGTTATGGTACGACAACGGTTTATGATGAGCGTACGTGTTAGGCTACGGGTTAGTGTTAGCGTACGGGTTAGGATTAGGGGATGGGTTAGGGTAAGGCTTCGGGAAAGGGTTAGGGTTAGGTTTAGGGTTAGGGTTAGGGGACGGGGACGGTTTAGGGGACAGGTTAGGGTACGACAACGGTTTAGGGTGAGCGTACATGTTAGGGTACGGGTTAGTGTTAGCTGACTGGTTAGGATTAGGGGACGGGTTCGGGTAAGGCTTCGGGTAAGGGTTAGGGTTAGGGATAGGGTAAGGGTTAGGGGACGGGGATGGGGACGGTTTAGGGGACAGGTCAGTGTATGACAACGGTTTAGGGTGAGCGTACGTGTTAGGGTACGGGTTAGTGTTAGCGTACGGGTTAGGATTAGGGGACGGGTTAGTGTAAGGCTTCGGGTAAGTGTTAGGGTTAGGGTTAGGGTTAGGGTTAGGGTTAGGGTTAGGGGACGGGGACGGTTTAGGGGACAGGTTAGGTTACGACAAAGGTTTAAGGTGAGCATACGTGTTAGGGTACGGGTTAGTGTTAGCCAACGGTTTAGGATTAGGGGACGGGTTAGGGTAAGGCTTCGGGTAAGGGTTACAGTTAGGGTTAGGGTTAGGGTTAGGGGACGGGGACGGGGACGGTTTAGGGGACAGGTTAGTGTACGACAACGGTTTAGGGTGAGCGTACGTGTTAGAGTACGGGTTAGTGTTAGCGTACGGGTTAGGATTAGGGGACGGGTTAGGGTAAGGCTTTGGGTAAGGTTTAGGGTTAGGGTTAGGGTTAGGGTTAGGGGATGGGGACGGTTTAGGGGACAGGTTAGGGTACGACAACGGTAGAGGGTGAGCGTACGTGTTAGGGTACGGTTTAGTGTTATCGTATGGGTTAGGATTAAGGGACGGGTTATGGTAAGGCTTCGGGTAAGGGTTAGGGTTAGGGTTACGGTTAGGGTTAGGGGTAGGGGACGGGGACGGTGTAGGAGACAGGTTAGGGTACGACAATGGTTTAGGGTGAGTGTACGTGTTAGGGTACGGGTTAGTGTTAGCGTACGGGTTAGGATTAGGGGACGGGTTAGGGTAAGGCTTTGGGTAAGGTTTAGGGTTAGGGTTAGGGTTAGGGTTAGGGTTAGGGAACGGGGACGGTTTAGGGGAAACCTTAGTGTACGACAACGGTTTAGGGTGAGCGTACGTGTTAGGGTACGGGTTAGAGTTAGCATGAGGGTTAGGATTAGGGGACGGTTTAGGGTAAGGCTTCGGGTAAGGGTTCGGGTTAGGGTTAGGGTTAGGTTTAGGGTTAGGAGACGGAGACGGTTTAGGGGACAGGTTAGTGTACGACAACGGTTTAGGGTGAGCGTACGTGTTAGGGTATGGGTTAGAGTTAGCGTACGGTTTAGGATTAGGGGACGGGTTAGGGTAAGGCTTCGGGTAAGGGTTAGGGTTAGGGTTAGGGTTAGGGTTAGGGGACGGGGACGGTTTAGGGGACAGGTTAGGGTACGACAACGGTTTAGGGTGAGCGTACGTGTTAGGGTACGGGTTAGTGTTAGCGTACGGGTTAGGATTAGAGGACGTGTTAGGGTAAGGCTTCGGGTAAGTGTTAGGGTTAGGGTTAGGGTTAGGGTTAGGGTTAGGAGACGGGGACGGTTTAGGGGACAGGTTAGTGTACGACAACGGTTTAGGGTGTGCGTATGTGTTAGGGTACGTTTTAGGGTTAGCGTACGGGTTAGGATTAGGGGACGGGTTAGGGTAAGGCTTCGGGTAAGGGTTAGGCTTAGGGTTAGGGTTAGGGTTAGGGTTAGGGTTAGGGGACAGGGACGGTTTAGGGGACAGGTTATGGTACGACAACGGTTTATGATGAGCGTACGTGTTAGGCTATGGGTTAGTGTTAGCGTACGGGTTAGGATTAGGGGATGGGTTAGGGTAAGGCTTCGGGAAAGGGTTAGGGTTAGGTTTAGGGTTAGGGTTAGGGGACGGGGACGGTTTAGGGGACAGGTTAGGGTACGACAACGGTTTAGGGTGAGCGTACGTGTTAGGGTACGGGTTAGTGTTAGCTGACTGTTTAGGATTAGGGGACGGGTTAGGGTAAGGCTTCGGGTAAGGGTTAGGGTTAGGGTTAGGGTTAGGTTTAGGGAACGGGGATGGGGACGGTTTAGGGGACAGGTCAGTGTATGACAACGGTTTAGGGTGAGCGTACGTGTTAGGGTACGGGTTAGTGTTAGCGTACGGTTTAGGATTAGGGGACGGGTTAGGGTAAGGCTTCGGGTAAGGGTTAGGGTTAGGGTTAGGTTTAGGGTTAGGGGACGAGGACGGTTTAGGGGACAGGTTAGGGTACGACAAAGGTTTAAGGTGAGCATACGTGTTAGGGTACGGGTTAGTGTTAGCCAACGGATTAGGATTAGGGGACGGGTTAGGGTAAGGCTTCGGGTAAGGGTTAGGGTTAGGGTTAGGGTTAGGGGACGGGGACGGGGACGGTTTAGGGGACAGGTTAGTGTACGACAACGGTTTAGGGTGAGCGTACATGTTAGGGTACGGGTTAGTGTTAGCGTACGTGTTAGGATTAAGGGACGGGTTAGGGTAAGGCTTTGGGTAAGGTTTAGGGTTAGGGTTAGGGTTAGGGTTAGGGGACGGGGACGGTTTAGGGGACAGGTTAGGGTACGACAACGGTTTAGGGTGAGCGTACGTGTTAGGGTACGGTTTAGTGTTATCGTATGTGTTAGGATTAATTTACGGGTTAGGGTTAGGCTTCGGGTAAGGGTTAGGGTTAGTGTTAGGGTTAGGGTTAGGGGTAGGGGACGGGGACGGTGTAGGGGACAGGTTAGGGTACGACAATGGTTTAGGGTGAGTGTACGTGTTAGGGTACGGTTTAGTGTTATCGTACGGGTTAGGATTAGGGGACGGGTTAGGGTAAGGCTTCGGGTAAGGGTTAGGGTTAGGGTTAGGGTTAGGGTTAGTGTTAGGGAACGGGGACGGTTTAGGGGAAACGTTATTTACGACAACGGTTTAGGGTGAGCGTACGTGTTAGGGTACGGGTTAGAGTTAGCATGAGGGTTAGGATTAGGGGACGGTTTAGGGTAAGGCTTCGGGTAAGGTTTCGGGTTATGGTTAGGGTTAGGTTTAGGGTTAGGACACGGAGACGGTTTAGGGGACAGGTTAGTGTACGACAACGGTTTATGGTGAGCGTACGTGTTAGGGTACGGTTTAGTGATAGCGTACGGGTTAGGATTAGGGGACGGGTTATGGTAAGGCTTCGGGTAAGGGTTAGGGTTAGGGTTAGGGTTAGGGGACGGGGACGGTTTAGGGGACAGGTTAGGGTACGACAACGGTTTAGGGTGAGCGTACGTGTTAGAGTACGGGTTAGTGTTAGCGTACGGGTTAGGATTAGAGGATGTGTTAGGGTAAGGCTTCGGGTAAGTGTTAGGGTTAGGGTTAGGGTTAGGGTTAGGAGACGGGTACGGTTTAGTGGACAGGTTAGTGTACGACAACGGTTTAGGGTGTGCGTATGTGTTAGGGTACGTTTTAGTGTTAGCGTACGAGTTAGGATTAGGGGATGGGTTAGGGTAAGGCTTCGGGTAAGGGTTAGGGTTAGGGTTAGGGTTAGTGGACGGGGACGGGGACGGTTTAGGGGACAGGTTATGGTACGACAACGGTTTATGATGAGCGTACGTGTTAGGCTACGGGTTAGTGTTAGTGTACGGGTTAGGATTAGGGGATGGGTTAGGGTAAGGCTTCGGGAAAGGGTTAGGGTTAGGTTTAGGGTTAGGGTTAGGGGACGGGGACATTTTAGGGGACAGGTTAGGGTACGACAACGGTTTAGGGTGAGCGTACGTGTTAGGGTATGGGTTAGTGTTAGCTGACTGGTTAGGATTAGGGGACGGGTTACGGTAAGGCTTCGGGTAAGGGTTAGGGTTAGGGTTAGGGTTAGGGTTAGGGGACGGGGATGGGGACGTTTTAGGGGATAGGTCAGTGTATGACAACGGTTTAGGGTGAGCCTACGTGTTAGGGTACGGGTTAGTGTTAGCGTACGGGTTAGGATTAGGGGACGGGTTAGGGTAAGGCTTCGGGTAAGGGTTAGGGTTAGGGTTAGAGTTAGGGTTAGGGGACGGGGACGGTTTAGGGGACAGGTTAGGGTACGAAAACGGTTTAGGGTGAGCGTACGTGTTAGGGTACGGGTTAGTGTTATCGTAAGGGTTAGGATTAGGGGACGGGTTAGCGTAAGGCTTCGGGTAAGGGTTAGGGTTAAGGTTAGGGTTAGGGGACGGGGACGGTTTAGGGGACAGGTTAGAGTACAACAACAGTTTAGGGTGAGCGTACGTGTTAGGGTACGTGTTAGTGTTAGCGTACGAGTTAGGATTAGGGGACGGTTTAGGGTAAGGCTTCGGATAAGGGTTAGGGTTAAGGTTAGGGTTAGGGTTAGGTTTAGGGTTAGGGAACGGGGACGGTTTAGGGGACAGGTTAGGATAAGTCAACGGTTTAGGGTGAGCGTACGTGTTAGGGTACGGGTTAGAGTTAGCATACGGGTTAGGATTAGGGGACGGGTTAGTGTAAGGCTTCGGGTAAGGGTTAGGGTTAGGGTTAGGGTTAGGGTTAGGGTTAGGGGACGGGGACGGTTTAAGGGACAGGTTAGGGTACGACAACGGTTTATGGTGAGCGTACGTGTTAGGGTACGGGTTAGTGTTAGCGTACGGGTTAGGATTAGGGGACGGGTTAGTGTAAGGCTTCGGGTAAGTGTTAGGGTTAGGGTTATTGTTAGGGTTAGGGGACGGGGACGGTTTAGGGGACAGGTTAGGGTACGACAAAGTTTTAGGGTGAGCGTACGTGTTAGGGTATGGGTTAGTGTTAGTGTACGGGTTAGGATAAGGGGACGGTTTAGGGTAAGGCTTCGGGTAAGGGTTCGGGTTAGGGTTAGGGTTAGTGTTCGGGTGAGGGGACGGTGAAGGTTTAGGGGACAGGTTAGGGTACGACAACGGTTTAGGGTGAGCGTACGTGTTAGGGTACGGTTTAGTGTTAGCGTACGGGTTAGGTTTAGGGGACGGGTTAGGGTAAGGCTTCGGGTAAGGGATAGGGTTAGGGTTAGGGTTAGGGTTAGGGTTAGGGGCCGGGGACCGTTTAGGGGACAGGTTATGGTACGACAACGGTTTATGGTGAGCGTACGTGTTAGGCTATGGGTTAGTGTTAGCATAGGGGTTAGGATTAGGGGATGGGTTAGGGTAAGGCTTCGGGTAAGGGTTAGGGTTAGGGTTAGGGTTAGGGTTAGGGTTAGTGGACGGTTTAGGGGACAGGTTAGGGTACGACAACGGTTTAGGGTGAGTGTACGTGTTAGGGTACGGGTTAGTGTTAGCATACGGTTTAGGATTAGGGGACGGGTTAGGGTAAGGCTTCGGGTAAGGGTTAGGGTTAGGGTTAGGGTTAGGGTTAGGGGACGGGGACGGGGACGGTTTAGGGGACAGGTCAGTGTATGACAACGGTTTAGGGTGAGCGTACGTGTTAGGGTACGGTTTAGTGTTATCATAAGGGTTAGGATTAGGGGACGGGTTATTGTAAGGCTTCGGGTAAGGTTTAGGTTTAGGGTTAGGGTTAGGGTTAGGGTTAGGGGATGGGGACGGTTTAGGGCACAGGTTAGAGTACGACAACGGTTTAGGGTGAGCGTACGTGTTAGGGTACGGGTTAGTGTTAGCGTACGGGTTAGGATTAGAGGACGTGTTAGGGTAAGGCTTCGGGTAAGGTTTAGGGTTAGGGTTAGGGTTAGGGTTAGAGATGGGGACGGTTTAGGGGACAGGTTAGTGTACGACTACGGTTTAGGGTGTGCGTATGTGTTAGGGTACGGTTTAGTGTTAGCGTACGGGTTAGGATTAGGGGACGGGTTAGGGTAAGGCTTCGGGTAAGGGATAGGGTTAGGGTTAGGGTTAGGGTTAGGGTTAGGGGACGGGGACCGTTTAGGGGACAGGTTATTGTACGACAACATTCTATGGTGAGCGTACGTCTTAGGCTACGGGTTAGTGTTAGCATACGGGTTAGGATTAGGGGATGGGTTAGGGTAAGGCTTCGGGTAAGGGTTCGGGTTAGGGTTAGGGTTAGGGTTAGGGATAGGGTGAGGGGACGGTGACAGTTTAGGGAACACGTTAGGGTACGACAACGGTTTAGGGTGAGCGTACGTGTTAGGGTACGGGTTAGTGTTAGCGTACGGGTTAGGATTAGGGGACGGGTTAGGGTAAGGCTTCGGGTCAGGGTTAGGATTAGGGTTAGGGATAGGGTTAGGGGACGGGGACGGTTTAGGGGACAGGTTAGGGTACGACAACGGTTTACGTTGAGCGTACGTGTTAGGGTACGGGTTAGTGTTAGCGTACGGGTTAGGATTAGAGGACGTGTTAGGGTAAGGCTTCGGGTAAGGGTTAGGGTTAGGGTTAGGGTTAGGGTTAGGAGACGGGGACGGTTTAGGGGACAGGTTAGTGTACAACAACGGTTTAGGGTGTGTGTATGTGTTAGGATACGGTTTAGTGTTAGCGTACGGGTTAGGATTAGGGGACGGGTTAGGGTAAGGCTTCAGGTAAGGTTTAGTGTTAGGGTTAGGGTTAGGGATAGGGGATGGGGACGGTTTAGGGGACAGGTTAGGGTACGACAACGGTTTATGGTGAGCGTACGTGTTAGGCTATGGGTTAGTGTTAGTGTACGGTTTAGGAATAGGGTTCGGGTTAGGGTAAGGCTTTGGGTAAGGGTTAGGGTTAGGTTTAGGGTTAGGGGACGGGGACGGTTTAGGGGACAAGTTAGGGTAAGACAAAGGTTTAGGGTGAGGGTACGTGTTAGGGTACGGGTTAGTGTTAGCGTACGGGTTAGGATTATGGGACGGGTTAGTGTAAGGCTTCGGGTAAGGGTTATGGCTAGGGTTAGGGTTAGGGTTAGGGGACGGGGACGGTTTAGGGGAGAGGTTAGTGTATGACAACGGTTTAGGGTGAGCGAACGTGTTAGGGTACAGGTTAGTGTTATCGTATGGGTTAGGATTAGGGGAAGGGTTAGGGTAAGGCTTCGGGTAAGGCTTAGGGTTTGGGTTAGGGTTAGGGTTAGGGTTAGGGGACGGGGACGGTTTAGGGGACAGGTTAGGGTACGACAACGGTTTAGGGTGAGCGTACGTGTTAGGGTACGGGTTACTGTTAGCGTACGGGTTAGGATTAGGTGTAGGGTTAGGGTAAGGCTTCGGGTAAGGGTTAGGGTTAGGGTTAGGGTCAGGGTTAGGGTTAGGGAACGGGGACGGTTTAGGGGACAGGTTACGGTACAACAACGTTTTAGGGTGAGCGTACGTGTTAGGGTACGGGTTAGAGTTAGCATACGCCTTAGGGTTAGGGGACGGTTTAGGGTAAGGCTTCGGGTAAGGGTTCGGGTTAGGGTTAGATTTACGGTTAGGGTTAGGTTTAGGGGACGGTGACGGTTTAGGGGACAGGTTAGGGTACTACAACGGTTTAGGGTGAGCCTACGTGTTAGGGTACAGGTTAGTGTTAGCGTACGGGTTAGGAATAGGGGCGGGTTAGGGTAAGGCTTCGGGTAAGGGTTAGGGTTAGTGTTAGGGTTAGGGGACGGGGACGGGGACGGTTTAGTGGACAGGTTAGGGTACGACAACGGTTTAGGGTGAGCGTACGTGTTAGGGTACGGGTTAGTGTTAGCGTACGGGTTAGGATTAGGGGACGGGTTAGGGTAAGGCTTCGGGTAAGGGTTAGGGTTAGGGTTAGTGTTAGGGTTAGGGGACGGGGACGGTTTAGGGGACAGGTTAGGGCACGACAAATGTTTAGGGTGAGCGTACGTGTTAGGATATGGGTGGGTTAGCGTACGGTTTAGGATTAGGGGACGGTTTAGGGTAAGGCTTCGGGTAAGGGTTCGGGTTAGGGTTAGGGTTAGGGTTAGGGATAGGGTGAGGGGACGGTGACGGTTTATGGGACAGGTTAGGGTACGACAACGGTTTAAGGTGAGCGTACGTGTTAGGGTACGGGTTAGTGTTAGCGTACGGGTTAGGATTAGGGGACGGGTTAGGGTAAGGCTTCGGGTCAGGATTAGGGTTAGGGTTAGGGATAGGGTTAGGGGACGGGGACGGTTTAGGGGACAGGTTAGGGTACGACAACGGTTTAACTTGAGCGTACATGTTAGGGTACGGGTTAGTGTTAGCGTACGGGTTAGGATTAGGGGATGGGTTAGGGTAAGGCTTCGGGTAAGGGTTAGGGTTAGGGTTAGGGTTAGGGTTAGGGGACGGTGACGGTTTAGGGGACAGGTTAGGGTACGACAACGGTTTAGGGTGAGTGTACTTGTTAGGGTACGGGTTAGTGTTAGTGTACGGTTTAGGATTAGGGGACAGGTTAGTGTAAGGCTTTGGGTAAGGGTTAGGGTTAGGGTTAGGGGATGGGGACGGGGACGGTTTAGGGAACACGTTAGGGTACGACAACGGTTTAGGGTGAGCGTACGTGTTAGGGTACGGGTTAGTGTTAGCGTACGGGTTAGGATTAGGGGACGGGTTAGGGTAAGGCTTCGGGTCAGGGTTAGGATTAGGGTTAGGGATAGGGTTAGGGGACGGGGACGGTTTAGGGGACAGGTTAGGGTACGACAACGGTTTACGTTGAGCGTACGTGTTAGGGTACGGGTTAGTGTTAGCGTACGGGTTAGGATTAGAGGACGTGTTAGGGTAAGGCTTCGGGTAAGGGTTAGGGTTAGGGTTAGGGTTAGGGTTAGGAGACGGGGACGGTTTAGGGGACAAGTTAGTGTACAACAACGGTTTAGGGTGTGTGTATGTGTTAGGATACGGTTTAGTGTTAGCGTACGGGTTAGGATTAGGGGACGGGTTAGGGTAAGGCTTCAGGTAAGGTTTAGTGTTAGGGTTAGGGTTAGGGATAGGGGATGGGGACGGTTTAGGGGACAGGTTAGGGTACGACAACGGTTTATGGTGAGCGTACGTGTTAGGCTATGGGTTAGTGTTAGTTTACGGTTTAGGAATAGGGTTCGGGTTAGGGTAAGGCTTTGGGTAAGGGTTAGGGTTAGGTTTAGGGTTAGGGGACGGGGACGGTTTAGGGGACAGGTTAGGGTAAGACAAAGGTTTAGGGTGAGGGTACGTGTTAGGGTACGGGTTAGTGTTAGCGTACGGGTTAGGATTATGGGACGGGTTAGTGTAAGGCTTCGGGTAAGGGTTATGGCTAGGGTTAGGGTTAGGGTTAGGGGACGGGGACGGTTTAGGGGAGAGGTTAGTGTATGACAACGGTTTAGGGTGAGCGAACGTGTTAGGGTACAGGTTAGTGTTATCGTATGGGTTAGGATTAGGGGAAGGGTTAGGGTAAGGCTTCGGGTAAGGCTTAGGGTTTGGGTTAGGGTTAGGGTTAGGGTTAGGGTTAGGGGACGGGGACGGTTTAGGGGACAGGTTAGGGTACGACAACGGTTTAGGGTGAGCGTACGTGTTAGGGTACGGGTTACTGTTAGCGTACGGGTTAGGATTAGGTGTAGGGTTAGGGTAAGGCTTCGGGTAAGGGTTAGGGTTAGGGTTAGGGTCAGGGTTAGGGTTAGGGAACGGGGACGGTTTAGGGGACAGGTTACGGTACAACAACGTTTTAGGGTGAGCGTACGTGTTAGGGTACGGGTTAGAGTTAGCATACGCCTTAGGGTTAGGGGACGGTTTAGGGTAAGGCTTCGGGTAAGGGTTCGGGTTAGGGTTAGATTTACGGTTAGGGTTAGGTTTAGGGGACGGTGACGGTTTAGGGGACAGGTTAGGGTACTACAACGGTTTAGGGTGAGCCTACGTGTTAGGGTACAGGTTAGTGTTAGCGTACGGGTTAGGAATAGGGGCGGGTTAGGGTAAGGCTTCGGGTAAGGGTTAGGGTTAGTGTTAGGGTTAGGGGACGGGGACGGGGACGGTTTAGTGGACAGGTTAGGGTACGACAACGGTTTAGGGTGAGCGTACGTGTTAGGGTACGGGTTAGTGTTAGCGTACGGGTTAGGATTAGGGGACGGGTTAGGGTAAGGCTTCGGGTAAGGGTTAGGGTTAGGGTTAGTGTTAGGGTTAGGGGACGGGGACGGTTTAGGGGACAGGTTAGGGCACGACAAATGTTTAGGGTGAGCGTACGTGTTAGGATATGGGTGGGTTAGCGTACGGTTTAGGATTAGGGGACGGTTTAGGGTAAGGCTTCGGGTAAGGGTTCGGGTTAGGGTTAGGGTTAGGGTTAGGGATAGGGTGAGGGGACGGTGACGGTTTATGGGACAGGTTAGGGTACGACAACGGTTTAAGGTGAGCGTACGTGTTAGGGTACGGGTTAGTGTTAGCGTACGGGTTAGGATTAGGGGACGGGTTAGGGTAAGGCTTCGGGTCAGGATTAGGGTTAGGGTTAGGGATAGGGTTAGGGGACGGGGACGGTTTAGGGGACAGGTTAGGGTACGACAACGGTTTAACTTGAGCGTACATGTTAGGGTACGGGTTAGTGTTAGCGTACGGGTTAGGATTAGGGGATGGGTTTGGGTAAGGCTTCGGGTAAGGGTTAGGGTTAGGGTTAGGGTTAGGGTTAGGGGACGGTGACGGTTTAGGGGACAGGTTAGGGTACGACAACGGTTTAGGGTGAGTGTACTTGTTAGGGTACGGGTTAGTGTTAGTGTACGGTTTAGGATTAGGGGACAGGTTAGTGTAAGGCTTTGGGTAAGGGTTAGGGTTAGGGTTAGGGGATGGGCACGGGGACGGTTTAGGGGACAGGTCAGTGTATGACAACGGTTTAGGGTGAGCGTACGTGTTAGGGTACGGTTTAGTGTTATCGTAAGGGTTAGGATTAGGGGACGGGTTAGGGTAAGGCTTCGGGTAAGGTTTAGGGTTAGGGTTAGGGTTAGGGTTATGGTTAGGGGACGGGGACGGTTTAGGGGACAGGTTAGAGTACGACAACTGTTTAGGGTGAGCGTACGTGTTAGGGTACGGGTTAGTGTTAGCGTACGAGTTAGGATTAGGGGACGAGTTAGGGTAAGGCTTCGGATAAGGGTTAGGGTTAAGGTTAGGGTTAGGGTTAGGGTTAGGGAACGGGGACGGTTTAGGGGACAGGTTAGGGTACGACAACGGTTTAGGGTGAGCGTAAGTGTTAGGGTATGGGTTAGAGTTAGCATACGGGTTAGGATTAGGGGACGGGTTAGTGTAAGGCTTCGGGTAAGGGTTAGGGTTAGGGTTAGGGTTAGGGGACGGGGACGGTTTAAGGGACAGGTTAGGGTACGACAACGGTTTAGGGTGAGCGTACGTGTTAGGGTATGGGTTAGTGTTAGCGTACGGGTTAGGATTAGGGGTCGGGTTAGGGTAAGGCTTCGGGTAAGGGTTAGGTTTAGGGTTAGTGTTAGGGTTAGGGGACGGGGACGGTTTAAGGGACAGGTTAGGGTACGACAAAGGTTTAGGGTGAGCGTACGTGTTAGGGTACGGGTTAGTGTTAGCGTACGGGTTAGGATTAGGGGACGGGTTAGGGTAAGGCTTCGGGTCAGGGTTAGGGTTAGGGTTAGGGTTAGGGTTAGGGTTAGGAGACGGGGACCGTTTAGGGGACAGGTTAGTGTACAATAACGGTTTAGGGTGTGTGTATGTGTTAGGATACGGTTTAGTGTTAGCGTACGGGTTAGGATTAGGGGACCGGTTAGGGTAAGGCTTCAGGTAAAGGTTAGGGTTAGGGTTAGGGTTAGGGTTAGGGGATGGGGACGGTTTAGGGGACAGGTTAGGGTACAACGGTTTATGGTGAGCGTACGTGTTAGGCTATGGGTTAGTGTTAGCGTACGGTTTAGGATTAGGGGACTTGTTAGGGTAAGGCTTTGGGTAAGGGTTAGGGTTAGGTTTAGGGTTAGGGGACTGGGACAGTTTAGGGGACAGGTTAGTGTACGACAAAGTTTAGGGTGAGCGTACGTGTTAGGGTACGGTTTTGTGTTAGCGTACGGGTTAGGATTAGGTTACGGGTTAGGGTAAGTCTTCGGGTAAGGGTTAGGGCTAGGGTTAGGGTTAGGGTTATGGGACGGGTACGGTTTAGGGGACAGGTTAGGGTACGACAACGGTTTAGGGTGAGCATACGTGTTAGGGTACGGGTTAGTGTTATCGTATGGGTTAGGATTAGGGGATGGGTTACGGTAAGGCTTTGGGTAAGGGTTAGGGTTAGAGTTAGGGTTAGGGTTAGGGTTAGGGGACGAGGACGGTTTAGGGGACAGGTTAGTGTACGACAACGGTTTAAGGTGAGCGTACGTGTTAGGGTATAGGTTAGTGTTATCTTATGGGTTAGGTTTAGGGGACGGATTATGGTAAGGCTTCGGGTAAGGGTTAGGGTTAGGGTTAGGGTTAGGGTTAGGGATAGGGTGAGGTGACGGTGACGGTTTAGGGGACAGGTTAGTGTACAACAACGGTTTTGGGTGTGTGTATGTGTTAGGATACGGTTTAGTGTTAGCGTACGGGTTAGGATTAGGGGACCGGTTAGGGTAAGGCTTCAGGTAAGGGTTAGCGTTAGGGTTAGGGTTAGGGTTAGGGGATGGGGACGGTTTAGGGGACAGGTTAGGGTACGACAACGGTTTATGGTGAGCGTACGTGTTAGGCTATGGGTTAGTGTTAGCGTACGGTTTAGGATTAGGGGACTTGTTAGGGTAAGGCTTTGGGTAAGGGTTAGGGTTAGGTTTAGGGTTAGGGGACGGGGACAGTTTAGGGGACAGGTTAGTGTACGACAAAGGTTTAGGGTGAGCGTACGTGTTAGGGTACGGTTTAGTGTTAGCGTACGGGTTAGGATTAGGTTACGGGTTAGGGTAAGTCTTCGGGTAAGGGTTAGGGCTAGGGTTAGGGTTAGGGTTATGGGACGGGTACGGTTTAGGGGACAGGTTAGGGTACGACAACGGTTTAGGGTGAGCATACGTGTTAGGGTACGGGTTAGTGTTATCGTATGGGTTAGGATTAGGGGATGGGTTACGGTAAGGCTTTGGGTAAGGGTTAGGGTTAGAGTTAGGGTTAGGGTTAGGGTTAGGGGACGAGGACGGTTTAGGGGACAGGTTAGTGTACGACAACGGTTTAAGGTGAGCGTACGTGTTAGGGTATAGGTTAGTGTTATCGTATGGGTTAGGTTTAGGGGACGGATTATGGTAAGGCTTCGGGTAAGGGTTAGGGTTAGGATTAGGGTTAGGGTTAGGGATAGGGTGAGGTGACGGTGACGGTTTAGGGGACAGGTTAGGGTACGACAACGGTTTAGGGTGAGCGTACGTGTTAGGTTACGGGTTAGAGTTAGCGTACAAGTTAGGATTAGGGGACGGTTTAGGGTAAGGCTTCTGGTAAGGTTTCTGGTTAGGGTTAGGGTTAGGGTAAGGGATAGGGTGAGGTGACGGTGACGGTTTAGGGGACAGGTTAGGGTACGACAACGGTTTAGGGTGAGCGTACGTGTTAGGGTACGGGTTAGTGTTAGCGTACGGGTTAGGATTAGGGGACGGGTTAGGGTAAGGCTTTGGGTCAGGGTTAGGGTTAGGGTTAGGGATAGGGTTAGGGGACGGGGACGGTTTAGGGGACAGGTTAGGGTACGACAATGGTTTACGTTGAGCGTACGTGTTAGGGTACGGGTTAGTGTTAGCGTACGGGTTAGGATTAGAGGACGTGTTAGGGTAAGGCTTCGGGTAAGGGTTAGGGTTAGGGTTAGGGTTAGGGTTAGGAGACGGGGACGGTTTAGGGGACAGGTTAGTGTACAACAACGGTTTAGGGTGTGTGTATGTCTTAGGATACGGTTTAATGTTAGCGTACTGGTTAGTATTAGGGGACGGGTTAGGGTAAGGCTTCAGGTAAGGGTTAGGGTTAGGGTTAGGGTTAGGGTTAGGGGATGGGGACGGTTTAGGGGACAGGTTAGGGTACGACAACGGTTTATGGTGAGCGTACGTGTTAGGCTATGGGTTAGTGTTAGCGTACGGTTTAGGAATAGGGGCGGGTTAGGTTAAGGCTTCGGGTAAGGGTTAGGGTTAGTGTTAGGGTTAGGGAACGGGGACGGGGACGGTTTAGGGGACAGGTTAGGGTACGACAACGGTTTAGGGTGAGCGTACGTGTTAGGGTACGGGTTAGTGTTAGCGTACGGGTTAGGATAAGGGGAAGTGTTAGGGTAAGGCTTCGGGTAAGGGTTATGGTTAGGGTTAGGGTTAGGGTTAGGGTAAGGTAACGGGGACGGTTTAGGGGACAGGTTAGTGTATGACAACGGTTTAGGGTGAGCGTACGTGTTAGGGTGTGGGTTAGAGTTAGCGTACGTGTTAGGATTAGGGGACGGTTTAGGGTAAGGATTCGGGTAAGGGTTCGGGTTAGGGTTAGGGTTAGGGTTAGGGATAGGGTGAGGTGACGGTGACGGTTTAGGGGACAGGTTAGGGTACGATAACGGTTTAGGTTGAGCGTACGTGTTAGGGTACGGGTTAGTGTTAGCGTACGGGTTAGGATTAGGGGACGGGGTAGGGTAAGGCTTCGGGTCAGGGTTAGGGTTAGGGATAGGGTTAGGGGACGGGGACGGTTTAGGGGACAGGTTAGGGTACGACAACGGTTTAGGTTGAGCGTACGTGTTAGGGTACGGGTTAGTGTTAGCGTACGGGTTAGGATTAGGGGACGGGTTAGGGTAAGGCTTCGGGTCAGGGTTAGGGTTAGGGTTAGGGATAGGGTTAGGGGACGGGGACGGTTTAGGGGACAGGTTAGGGTACGACAACGGTTTATGGTGAGCGTACGTGTTAGGCTATGGTTTAGTGTTAGCGTACGGTTTAGGTTTAGGGTACGGGTTAGGGTAAGGCTTTGGGTAAGGGTTAGGGATAGGTTTAGGGTTAGGGGATGGGGACGGTTTAGGGGACAGGTTAGGGTACGACAAAGGTTTAGGGTGAGCGTACGTGTTAGGGTACGGGTTAGTGTTAGCGTACGGTTTAGGATTAGGGGACGGGTTAGGGTAAGGCTTCGGGTTAGGGTTAGGGTTAGGGTTAGGGTTAGGGGACGGGGACGGGTACGGGGACAGTTTAGGGGACAGGTTAGTGTACGACAACAGTTTAGGGTGAGCGTACGTGTTAGGGTACGGGTTAGTGTTAGCGTACAGGTTAGGATTAGGGGACGGGTTAGGGTAAGGCTTCGGGTAAGGGTTAGGGTTAGGGTTAGGGATAGGGTTAGGGGACGGGGACGGTTTAGGGGACAGGTTAGGGAACGACAACGGTTTACGTTGAGCGTACGTGTTAGGGTATGGGTTAGTGTTAGCGTACGGGTTAGGATTAGAGGACGTGTTAGGGTAAGGCTTCGGGTAAGGGTTAGGGTTAGGGTTAGGGTTAGGGTTAGGGTTAGGAGACGGGGACGGTTTAGGGGACAGGTTAGTGTACAACAACGGTTTAGGGTGTGTGTATGTGTTAGGATACGGTTTAGTGTTAGCGTACGGGTTAGGATTAGGGGACGGGTTAGGGTAAGGCTTCAGGTAAGGGTTAGGGTTAGGTTTAGGGGATGGGGACGGTTTAGGGGACAGGTTAGGGTACGACAACGGTTTATGGTGAGCGTACGTGTTAGGCTATGGGTTAGTGTTAGCGTACGGTTTAGGATTAGGGGACGGGTTTGTGTAAGGCTTTGGGTAAGGGTTAGGGTTAGGTTTAGGGTTAGGGGACGGGGACGGTTTAGGGGACAGGTTAGGGTACGACGAAGGTTTAGGGTGAGCGTACGTGTTAGGGTACGGTTTAGTGTTAGCGTACGGGTTAGGATTAGGGGACAGGTTAGGGTAAGGCTTCGTGTAAGGGTTAGGGTTAGGTTTAGGGTTAGGGGACGGGGACGGGGACGGTTTAGGGGACAGGTTAGGGTACGACAATGGTTTAGGGTGAGCGTACGTGTTAGGGTACGGGTTAGTGTTATCGTATGGGTTAGGATTAGGGGACGGTTTACGGTAAGGCTTCGGGTAAGGGTTAGGGTTAGGGTTAGGTTTAGGGTTAGGGTTAGGGGACGGGGATGGTTTAGGGGACAGTTTAGTGTACGACAACGGTTTAGGGTGAGCGTACGTGTTAGGGTACGGGTTAGTGTTAGCGTACGGGTTAGGATTAGGGGACGGTTTAGGGTAAGGCTTCGGGTAAGGTTTAGGGTTAGGGTTAGGGTTAGGGTTAGGGTTAGCGGACGGGGACAGTTTAGGGGACAGGTTAGTGTATGACAACGGTTTAGGGTGAGCATACGTGTTAGGGTATAGGTTAGTGTTATCATATGGGTTAGGATTAGGGGACGGGTTAGAGTAACGCTTCGGGTAAGGGATAGGGTTAGGGTTAGGGTTAGGGTTAGGGGAGGGGGACGGTTTAGGGGACAGGTTAGGGTACGACAACGGTTTAGGGTGAGCGTACGTGTTAGGGTATGGGTTAGTGTTACCGTACGGGTTAGGATTAGGGGAAGGGTTAGGGTAAGGCTTCGGATAAGGGTTAGGGTTAGGGTTAGGGTTAGGGTTAGGGTTAGGGAACGGGGACGGTTTAGGGGATAGGTTAGGGTACGACAACGGTTTAGGGTGAGCGTACGTGTTAGGGTATGGGTTAGAGTTTGCATACGGGTTAGGATTAGGGGACGGTTTAGGGTAAGGCTTCGGGTAAGGGTTCGGGTTAGGGTTAGGGTTAGGGTTAGGGATAGGGTGAGGTGACGGTGACGGTTTAGGGGACAGGTTAGGGTACGACAACGGTTTAGGGTGAGCGTACGTGTTAGGGTATGGGTTAGTGTTAGCGTATGGCTTAGGATTAGGGGACGGGTTAGGGTAAGGCTTCGGGTCAGGTTTAGGGTTAGGGTTAGGGATAGGGTTAGGGGACGGGGACGGTTTAGGGGACAGGTTAGGGTACGAGAACGGTTTACGTTGAGAGTACGTGTTAGGGTACGGGTTAGTGTTAGCGTACGGGTTAGGATAAGAGGACGTGTTAGGGTAAGGCTTCGGGTAAGGGTTAGGGTTAGGGTTAGGGTTAGGGTTAGGTTAGGAGACGGGGACGGTTTAGGGGACAGGTTATTGTACAACAACGGTTTAGGGTGTGTGTATGTGTTAGGATACGGTTTAGTGTTTGCGTACGGGTTAGGATTAGGGGACGGGTTAGGTTAAGGCTTCAGGTAAGGGTTAGGGTTAGGTTTAGGGTTAGGGTTAGGGGATGGGGACGGTTTAGGGGACAGGTTAGGGTACGACAACGGTTTATGGTGAGTGTACGTGTTAGGCTATGGGTTAGTGTTAGCGTACGGTTTAGGATTAGGCTACGGGTTAGGGTAAGGCTTTGGGTAAGGGTTAGGGATAGGTTTAGGGTTCAGGGACGGGGACGGTTTAGGGGACAGGTTAGGGTACGACAAAGGTTTAGGGTGAGCGTACGTGTTAGGGTACGGGTTAGTGTTAGCGTACGGGTTAGGATTAGGGGATGGGTTAGGGTAAGGCTTCGGGTAAGGGTTAGGGTTAGGGTTAGGGTTAGGGGATGGGGACGGGTACGGGGACAGTTTAGGGGACAGGTTAGTGTACGACAACGGTTTAGGGTGAGCGTACGTTTTAGGGTACGGGTTAGTGTTAGCGTACTGGTTAGGATTAGGGGACGGGTTAGGGTAAGCCTTCGGGTAAGGGTTAGGGCTAGGGTTAGGGTTAGGGTTAGGGGACGGGGACGGTTTAGGGGACAGGTTAGTGTATGACAACGGTTCAGGGTGAGCGTACGTGTTAGGGTACAGGTTAGTGTTATCGTATGGGTTAGGATTAGGGGACGGGTTAGGGTAAGGCTTCGGGTAAGGGTTAGGGTTAGGGTTAGGGTTAGGGTTAGGGTTAGGGGATGGGGACGGTTTAGGGGACAGGTTAGGGTACGACTACGGTTTAGGGTGAGCGTACGTGTTAGTGTACGGGTTAGTGTTAGCGTACGGGTTAGGATTAGGGGAAGGGTTAGGGTAAGGCTTCGGGTAAGGGTTAGGGTTAGGGTTAGGGTTAGTGTTAGGGTTAGGGAACGGGGACGGTTTAGGGGACAGATTAGGGTACGACAACGGTTTAGGGTGAGCGTACGTGTTAGGGTATGGGTTAGAGTTAGCATACGGGTTAGGATTAGGGGACGGTTTAGGGTAAGGCTTCGGGTAAGGGTTCGGGTTAGGGTTAGGGTTAGGGTTAGGGTTAGGTTTTGGGGACGGTGACGGTTTAGGTGACAGGTTAGGGTACGACAACGGTTTAGGGTGAGCCTACGTGTTAGGGTACGTGTTAGTGTTAGCGTACGGGTTAGGAATAGGGGACGGGTTAGGGTAAGGCTTCGGGTAATGGTTAGGGTTAGTGTTAGGGTTAGGGTTAGGGGACGGGGACGGTTTAGGGGACAGGTTAGGGTACGACAACGGTATAGGGTGAGCGTACGTGTTAGGTTACGGGTTAGTGTTAGCGTACGGGTTAGGATTAGAGGACGTGTTAGGGTAAGGCTTCGGGTAAGGGTTAGGGTTAGGGTTAGGGTTAGGGGACGGGGACGGGGACGGTTTAGGGGACAGGTTATGGTACGACAAGAGTTTATGGTGAGCGTACGTGTTAGGCTACGGGTTAGTGTTAGCGTACAGGTTAGGATTAGGGGATGGGTTAGGGTAAGGCTTCGGGTAAGTGTTAGGGTTACGGTTAGGGTTAGGTTAGGGGACAGGTACGGTTTAGGGGACAGGTTAGGCTACAACAACAGTTTAGGGTGAGCGTACGTGTTAGGGTACGGGTTAGTGTTAGCGTACGGGTTAGGATTAGGGGACGGGTTAGGGTAAGGCTTCGGGTAAGGGTTAGGGTTAGGGTTAGGGTTAGGGTTAGGGGACGGGGACGGTTTAGGGGACAGGTTAGGGTACGACAACGGTTTAGGGTGAGTGTACGTGTTAGGGTACGGGTTAGTGTTAGCGTACGGTTTAGGATTAGGCGACAGGTTAGGGTAAGGCTTCGGGTAAGGGTTAGGGTTAGGGTTAGTGTTAGGGTTAGGGGACGGGGACGGTTTAGGGGACAGGTTAGGTTATGACAAAAATTTAGGGTGAGCGTACGTGTTAGGGTACGGGTTAGTGTTAGCTTACGGGTTAGGATTAGGGGACGGGTTAGGGTAAGGCTTCGGGTCAGGGTTAGGGTTAGGGTTAGGGATAGGGTTAGGGGACGGGGACGGTTTAGGGGACAGGTTAGGGTACGAAAACGGTTTAGGGTGAGCGTACGTGTTAGGGTACGGGTTAGAGTTAGCCTACGGGTTAGGATTAGGGGACGGTTTAGGGTAAGGCTTCGGGTAATGGTTGGGTTAGGGTTAGGGTTAGGGTTAGGTTTAGGGGACGGTGACGGTTTAGGGGACAGGTTAGGGTACGACAACGGTTTAGGGTGACCCTACGTGTTAGGGTACGGGTTAGTGTTAGCGTACGGGTTAGGAATAGGGGATGGGTTAGGGTAAGGCTTCGGGTAAGGGTTAGGGTTAATGTTAGGGTTAGGGTTAGGGGACGGGGACGGTTTAGGGGACAGGTTAGGGTACGACAACGGTTTAGGGTGAGCGTACGTGTTAGGTTACGGGTTAGTGTTAGCGTACGGGTTAGGATTAGAGGACGTGTTAGCATAAGGCTTCGGGTAAGGGTTAGGGTTAGGGTTAGGGTTAGGGTTAGGTTTATGGGACGGGGACGGTTTAGGGGACAGGTTATGGTACGACAACGGTTTATGGTGAGAGTACGTGTTAGGCTACAGGTTAGTGTTAGCGTACGGGTTAGGATTAGGGGATGGGTTAGGGTAAGGCTTCGGGTAAGGGTTAGGGTTAAGGTCAGGGTTACGGTTAGGGTTAGGGAATGGGGACGGTTTAGGGGACAGGTTAGGGCACGACAACGGTTTAGGGTGAGCGTACGTGTCAGGGTACGGTTTAGAGTTAGCATACGGGTTAGGATTAGGGGACGGGTTAGGATAAGTCTTCGGGTTAGGGTTAGGGTTAGGGATAGGGTGAGGGGACGGTGACGGTTTAGGGGACAGGTTCGGGTACGACAACGGTTTAGAGTGAGCGTACGTGTTAGGGTATGGGTTAGTGTTAGCGTACGGGTTACGATTAGGGGACGGGTTAGGGTAAGGCTTCGGGTCAGGGTTAGGGCTAGGGTTAGTGATAGGGTTAGGGGACGGGGACGGTTTAGGGGACAGGTTAGGGTACGACAACGGTTTACGTTGAGCGTACATGTTAGGGTAGGGGTTAGTGTTAGCGTACGAGTTAGGATTAGATGACGTGTTAGGGTAAGGCTTCGGGTAAGGGTTGGGGTTAGGGTTAGGGTTAGGAGACGGGAACGGTTTAGGGAATAGGTTAGTGTACAACAACGGTTTAGGGTGTGTGTATGTGTTAGGATACGGTTTAGTGTTAGCGTACGGGTTAAGATTAGGGGACGGGTTAGTGTAAGGCTTTAGGTAAGGGTTAGGGTTAGGGTTAGGGTTAGGGTTAGGGGATGGGGACGGTTTAGGGGACAGGTTATGGTACGACAACGGTTTAGGGTGAGCGTACGTGTTAGGGTACGGGTTAGTGTTATCGTATGGGTTAGGATTAGGGGATGGGTTACGGTAAGGCTTGTGGTAAGGGTTAGGGTTAGGGTTAGGGTTAGGGGACGGGGACGGTTTAGGGGACAGGTTAGTGTACGACAACGGTTTAGGGTGAGCGTACGTGTTAGGGTACGGGTTAGTGTTAGCATACGGGTTAGGATTAGGGGACGGGTTATGGTAAGGCTTCGGGTAAGGTTTAGGGTTAGGGTTAGTGTTAGGGTTAGGGGATGGGGACGGTTTAGGGGACAGGTTAGTGTAAGACAACGGTTTAGGGTGAGTGTACGTGTTAGGGTACGGGTTAGTGTTATCGTATGGGTTAGGATTAGGGGACGGTTTACGGTAAGGCTTCGGGTAAGGGTTAGGGTTAGGTTTAGGGTTAGGGTTAGGGGACGGGGATGGTTTAGGGGACAGGTTACTGTACGACAACGGTTTAGAGTGATCGTACGTGTCAGGGTACGGGTTAGTGTTAGCGTACGGGTTAGGATTAGGGGACGGGTTAGGGTAAGGCTTCAGGTAATGTTTAGGGTTAGGGTTAGGGTTAGGGTTAGGGGACGGGGACAGTTTAGGGGACAGGTTAGTGTATGACAACGGTTTAGGGTGAGCGTACGTGTTAGGGTACAGGTTAGTGTTATCGTATGGGTTAGGATTAGGGGACGGGTTAGGGTAAGGCTTCGGGTAACGGTTAGGGTTAGGGTTAGGGTTAGGGTTAGGGTTAGGGGACGGGGATGGTTTAAGGGACGGGTTAGGGTACGACAACGGTTTAGGGTGAGCGTACATGTTAGGGTATGGGTTAGTGTTAGCGTACGGGTTAGGATTAGGGGAAGGGTTAGGGGAGGGGTTAGTGTAAGGCTTCGGGTAAGGGTTAGGGTTAGGGTTAGGGTTAGGGTTAGGGAACGGGGACGGTTTAGGGGACAGGTTAGGGTACAACAACGGTTTAGGGTGAGCGTACGTGTTAGGGTACGGGTTAGAGTTAGCATACGGATTAGGATTAGGGGACGGGTTAGGTTAAGGCTTCGGGTAAGTGTTAGAGTTAGGTTTAGGGTTAGGGTTAGGGTTAGGCGACGGGGACGGTTCAAAGGACAGGTTAGGGTACGACAACGGTTTAGGGTGAGCGTACGTGTTAGGGTACAGGTTAGTGTTAGCGTACGGGTTAGGATTAGGGGACGGGTTAGTGTAAGGCTTCAGGTAAGGGTTAGGGTTAGGGTTAGGGTTAGGGTTAGGGGATGGGGACGGTTTAGGGGACAGGTTATGGTACGACAACGGTTTAGGGTGAGCGTACGTGTTAGGGTACGGGTTAGTGTTATCGTATGGGTTAGGATTAGGGGACGGTTTACGGTAAGGCTGCGGGTAAGGGTTAGGGTTAGGGTTAGGTTTAGGGTTAGGGTTAGGGGACGGGGACGGTTTAGGGGACAGGTTAGGGTACGACAACGGTTTAGGGTGAGCGTACATGTTTGGGTACGGGTTAGTGTTAGCGTACAGGTTAGGACTAGGGGACGGGTTAGTGTAAGGCTTCGGGTAAGGGTTAGGGTTAGGGTTAGGGTTAGGGTTAGGGTTAGGGAACGGGGACGGATTAGGGGACAGGTTAGTGTACGACAACGGTTTAGGGTGAGCGTACGTGTTAGGGTAAGGGTTAGAGTTAGCATACGGGTTAGGATTAGGGGACGGTTTAGGGTAAGGCTTCGGGTAAGGTTTCGGGTTAGGGTTAGAGTTAGGGTTAGGTTTAGGGGACGGTGACGGTTTAGGGGACAGGTTAGGGTATGACAACGGTTTAGGGTGAGCGTACGTGTTAGGGTACGGTGTAGTGTTAGCGTACGGGTTAGGATTAGGGTATGGGTTAGTGTAAGGCTTCGGGTAAGGCTTAGGCTTAGGGTTAGGGTTAGGAGACGGGGACGGTTTAGGGGACAGGTT
Source organism: Phocoena phocoena (assembly GCF_963924675.1). Lineage (NCBI taxonomy): Eukaryota > Metazoa > Chordata > Mammalia > Artiodactyla > Phocoenidae > Phocoena > Phocoena phocoena. The sequence goes on along the minus strand of NW_027077607.1, from coordinate 38,619 downwards.
AGGGTACGACAATGGTTTAGGGTGAGCGTACGTGTTAGGGTACGGGTTAGTGTTAGCGTACGGGTTAGGATTAGGGGACGGGTTAGTGTAAGGCTTCGTGTAAGAGTTAGGGTTAGGGTTAAGGTTAGGGTTAGGGGACGAGGACGGGGACGGTTTAGGGGACAGGTCAGTGTATGACAAAGATTTAGGGTGAGCGTACGTGTTAGGGTATGGGTTAGTGTTAGCGTACGGTTTAGGATTAGGGGACGTGTTAGGGTAAGGCTTCGGGTAAGGGTTAGGGTTAGGGTTAGGTTTAGGGTTAGGGGACGGGGATGGTTTAGGGGACAGGTTAGGGTACGACAACGGTTTAGGGTGAGCGTATATGTTAGGGTACGGGTTAGTGTTATCGTAAGTGTTAGGATTAGGGGACGGGTTAGGGTAAGGCTTCGGGTAAGGATTAGTGTTAGGGTTAGGGGACGGGAACGGTTTAGGTGACAGGTTAGAGTACGACAACGGTTTAGGGTGAGCGTACGTGTTAGGGTACGGGTTAGTGTTAGCGTACGAGTTAGGATTAGGGGACGGGTTAGGGTAAGGCTTCGGATAAGGGTTAGGGTTAAGGTTAGGGTTAGGGTTAGTGTTAGGGAACGGGGACGGTTTAGGGGACAGGTTAGTGTACGACAACGGTTTAGGGTGAGCGTACGTGTTAGGGTACGGGTTAGAGTTAGCATACGGGTTAGGATTAAGGGACGGGTTAGGGTAAGGCTTCGGGTTAGTGTTAGGGTTAGGGTTAGGGTTAGGGTTAGGGTTAGGCGACGGGGACGGTTTAAGGGACAGGTTAGGGTATGACAACGGTTTAGGGTGAGCGTACGTGTTAGGGTACAGGTTAGTTTTAGCGTACGGGTTAGGATTAGGGGACAGGTTAGGGTAAGGCTTCGGGTAAGGTTTATGGTTAGGGTTAGTGTTAGGGTTAGGGGACGGGGACGGTTTAGGGGACAGGTTAGGGTACGACAAAGATTTAGGGTGAGCGTACGTGTTAGGGTACGGGTTAGTGTTAGCATACAGGTTAGGATTAGGGGACGGTTTAGGGTAAGGCTTCGGGTAAGGGTTCGGGTTAGGGTTAGGGTTAGGGTTAGGGTTAGGGTGAGGGGACGGTGACGGTTTAGGGGACAGGTTTGGGTACGACAATGGTTTAGGGTGAGCGTACGTGTTAGGGTACGGGTTAGTTTTAGCGTACGGGTTAGGATTAGGGGACGGGTTAGGGTAAGGCTTCGGGTCAGGGTTATGATTAGGGTTAGGGTTAGGGTTAGGGAACGGGGATGGTTTAGCGGACAGGTTAGGGTACGACAACGGTTTAGGGTGAGCGTACGTGTTAGGGTATGGGTTAGTGTTAGCGTACGGGTTAGGATTAGAGGACGTGTTAGGGTAAGGCTTCGGGTAAGGGTTAGGGTTAGGGTTAAGGTTAGGGTTAGGGTTAGGAGACGGGGACGGTTTAGGGGACAGGTTAGTGTACAACAACGGTTTAGGGTGTGTGTATGTGTTAGGGTACGGTTTAGTGTTAGCGTACGGGTTAGGATTAGGGGACGGGTTAGGGTAAGGCTTCGGGTAAGGGTTAGGTTTAGGGTTAGGGTTAGGGTTAGGGTTAGGGAACGGGGACGGTTTAGGGGACAGGTTAGGGTACGACAACGGTTTAGGGTGAGCGTACGTGTTAGGGTACGGGTTAGTGTTATCGTATGGTTTAGGATTAGGGGACGGGTTAGAGTAAGCCTTCGGGTAACTGTAAGGGTTAGGGTTAGGGTTAGGGTTAGGGGACGGGGACGGGGACGGTTTAGGGGACAGGTTAGGGTACGACAAAGATTTAGGGTGAGCGTACGTGTTAGGGTAAGGGTTAGTGTTAGCGTACGGGTTAGGATTACGGGACGGGTTAGTGTAAGGCTTCGGGTAAGAGTTAGGTTTAGGGTTAGGGTTAGGGTTAGGGGACGGGGACAGTTTAGTGGACAGGTTAGTGTATGACAACGGTTTAGGGTGAGAGTACGTGTTCGGGTACAGGTTAGTGTTATCGTATGGGTTAGGATTAGGGGACGGGTTAGGGTAAGGCTTCGGGCAAGTGTTAGTGTTAGGGTTAGGGTTAGGGTTAGGGTTAGGGGACGGGGACGGTTTAGGGGACAGGTTAGGGTACAAAAACGGTTTAGGGTGAGTGTAAATGTTAGGGTACGGGTTTGTGTTAGCGTACGGGTTAGGATTAGGGGACGGGTTAGGGTAAGGGTTAGGGTTAGGGTTAGGGTTAGGGTTAGGGTTAGGGGACGGTTTAAGGGACAGATTAGGGTACGACAACGGTTTAGGATGAGCGTACGTGTTAGGGTACGGGTTAGTGTTAGCGTACGGGTTAGGATTAGGGGACGGGTTAGGGTAAGGCTTCGGGTAAGAGTTAGGGTTAGGGTTAAGGTTAGGTTTAGGGGACGGGGACGGGGACGGTTTAGGGGACAGGTCAGTGTATGACAAAGATTTAGGGTGAGCGTACGTGTTAGGGTACGGGTTAGTGTTAGCGTACGGTTTAGGATTAGGGGACGGGTTAGGGTAAGGCTTCGGGTAAGGGTTAGGGTTAGGGTTAGGGTTAGGGTTAGGGGACGGGGACGGTTTAGGGGACAGGTTAGGATACGACAATGGTTTAGGGTGAGCGTACGTGTTAGGTTACGGGTTAGTGTTATCGTAAGTGTTAGGATTAGGGGACGGGTTAGGTTAAGGCTTCGGGTAAGGGTTAGGGTTAGGGTTAGGGTTAGGGTTAGTGTTAGGGGAAGGGGACGGTTTAGGGGACAGGTTAGAGTACGACAACGGTTTATGGTGAGCGTACGTGTTAGGCTACGGGTTAGTGTTAGCGTACGTGTTAGGATTAGGGGACGGGTTAGGGTAAGGCTTCGGGTAAGGGTTAGTTTTAGTTTTAGGGTTAGGGGACGTGGACGGTTTAGGGGACAGGTTAGCGTACGACAACGGTTTAGGGTGAGCGTACGTGTTAGGGTACGAATTAGTGTTAGCGTACGTGTTAGTATCACGGGACGAGTTAGCGTAAGGCTTCAGGTAAGGATTAGGGTTAGGGTTAGGGTTAGGGGACGGGGACAGTTTTGGGGACAGGTTAGGGTATGACAACGGTTTAGGGTGAGCGTACGTGTTAGGCTACGGGTTAGTGTTAGCGTACGGGTTAGGATTAGGGGACGGGTTAGGGTAAGGCTTCGGGTAAGGTTTAGGGTTAGGGTTAGGGTTAGGGTTAGGGGACGGGGACGGTTTAGGGGACAGGTTAGGGTACGACAACGGTTTAGGGTGAGCGTACGTGTTAGGGTACTGTTTATGGTTAGATTACGGGTTAGGATTAGGGGACGGGTTAGAGTAAGGCTTCGGGTAAGTGTTAGGGTTAGGGTTAGGATTAGGGGACGGGGATGGTTTAGGGGACAGGTTAGTGTACGATAACGGTTTAGGGTGAGCGTACGTGTTAGGGTATGGTTTAGTGTTAGCGTACGGGTTAGGCTTATGGGACGGGTTAGGGTAAGGCTTCAGTTAAGGGATAGGGTTAGGGTTAGGGTTAGGGTTAGGTGACGGGGAAGGTTTAGGGGACAGGTTAGAGTACGACAACAGTTTAGGGTGAGCGTGCGTGTTAGGCTACGGGTTAGTGTTAGCGTACGGGTTAGGCTTATGGGACGGGTTAGGGTAAGGCTTCGGGTAAGGGTTAGGGTTAGGGTTAGGGTTAGGGTTAGGGGACGGGGACGGTTTACTGGACAGGTTAGTGTACGACAACTGTTTAGGGTGAGCGTACGTGTTAGGGTATGGATTAGTGTTAGCGTACGGGTTAGGCTTATGGGACGGGTTAGGGTAAGGCTTCGGGTAAGGGTTAGGGTTAGGGTTAGGGTTAGGGTTAGGGATAGGGGACGGGGATGGTTTAGGGTACAGGTTAGGGTACAACAATGGTTTAGGGTGAGCATACGTGTTAGGGTAAGGGTTAGTGTTAGCGTAGGGGTTAGGCTTAGAGGACGGGTTAGGGTAAGGTTTCGAGTAAGGTTTAGGTTTAGGGTTAGGGTTAGGGTTAGGAGACGGGGAAGGTTTAGGGGACAGGTTAGTGTACGACAACGGTTTAGGGTGAGCGTATATGTTAGGGTACGGTTTAGTGTTAGTGTACGGGTTAGGATTAGGGGACGGGTTATGGTAAGGCTTCGGGTAAGGGTTAGGGTTAGGGTTAAGGTTAGGTTTAGGGTTAGGGGACGGGGAAGGTTTAGAGGACAGGTTAGGGTACGACAACGGTTTAGGGTGAGCGTATGTGTTAGGGTACGGTTTAGTGTTACCGTACGGGTTAGGATTAGGGGACAGGTTAGGGTAAGGCTTCGGGTAAGGGTTAGGTTTAGGGTTAGTGTTAGGGTATGGGGACGGTTTAGGGGACAGGTTAGTGTACGACAACGGTTTAGGGTGAGCGTATATGTTAGGGTACGGTTTAGTGTTAGTGTACGGGTTAGGATTAGGGCACGGGTTAGGGTACGGCTTCGTGTAAGGGTTAGGGTTACGGTTAGGGTTAGGGTTAGGGTTAGGGGACGGGGACGGTTTAGGGGACACGTTAGGGTACGGCAACGGTTTAGGGTGAGCATACGTGTTAGGGTACGGATTTGTGTTAGCCTACAGGTTAGGATTAGGGGACGGGTTAGGGTACGGCTTCGGGTAAGGGTTAGGGTTAGGGTTAGGTTTAGGGTTATTGGACGGGGACGGGGACGGTTTAGGGGACAGGTTAGTGTACGACAACGGTTTAGGGTGAGCGTACGTGTTAGGGTACGGGTTATTGTTAGCGTACGAGTTAGGATTAGGGGACGGGTTAGGGTAAGGCTTCGGGTAAGGTTTAGGGTTAGGGTTAGGGTTAGGGTTAGGGTTAGGGGACGGGGACGGTTTAGGGGACCGGTTAGGGTACGACAACGGTTTAGGATGAGCGTACGTGTTAGGGTACGGGTTAGAGTTAGCATATGGTTTAGTATTAGGGGACGGGTTAGGGTAAGGCTTCGGGTAAGGGTTAGGGTTAGGGTTAGCGTTAGGGTTAGGGGACGGGGACGGTTTAGGGGACAGGTTCGGGTACGAGAACGGTTTCGTGTGAGCATACGTGTTAGGGTACGGGTTAGTGTTAGCGTATGGGTTAGGTTTAGGGGACGGTTTAGGGTAAGGCTTCGGGTAAGGTTTAGGGTTAGGGTTAGGATTAGGGTTAGGGTTAGGGGACGGGGATGGTTTAGGGGACAGTTTAGTGTACGACAACGGTTTAGGGTGAGCGTACGTGTTAGGGTACGGGTTAGTGTTAGCGTACGGGTTAGGATTCGGTGACGATTTAGGGTAAGGCTTCGGGTAAGGGTTAGCGTTAGGGTTAGGTTTAGGGTTAGGGGACGGGGACGGGGACGGTTTAGGGGACAGGTTAGGGTACGACAACGGTTTAGGGTGAGAGTACGTGTTAGTGTACGGGTTAGTGTTAGCGTACGGGTTAGGATTACGGGACGGGTTAGGGTAAGGCTTCAGGTAAGGATTAGGGTTAGAGTTAGCGTTAGGGTTAGGGTTAGGGGACGGGGACGGTTTAGGGGACAGGTTAGGGTACGACAACCGTTTAGGGTGAGCGTACGTGTTAGGCTACGGGTTAGTGTTAGCGTACGGGTAAGGATTAGGGGACGGGTTAGGGTAAGGCTTCGGGTAAGGTTTAGGTTTAGGGTTAGGGTTAGGGTTCGGAGACGGGGATGGTTTAGGGGACAGGTTAGTGTATGACAAAGGTTTAGGGTGTGCGTATGTGTTAGGGTACTGTTTAGTGTTAGCGTACGGGTTAGGATTAGGGGACGTGTTACGGTTAAGCTTCGGGTAAGGGTTAGGGTTAGGGTTAGGGTTAGGGTTAGGGTTAGGGGACAGGGACGGTTTAGGGGACAGGTTAGTGTACGACAACGGTTTAGGGTGAGCGTAAGTGTTAGGGTACGGTTTATTGTTAGCGTACGGGTTAGGATTAGGGGACGGGTTAGGGTAAGTCTTCGGGTAAGGGTTAGGGTTAGGGTTAGAGTTGGGGTTAGGGGACGGGGACGGGGACGGTGTAGGGGACAGGTTAGTGTACGACAACGTTTTAGGGTGAGCGTACGTGTTAGGGTACTGGTTAGTGTTAACGAAAGGGTTCGGATTAGGGGACGGGTTAGGGTAAGGCTTCGGATAAGGGTTAGGGTTAAGGTTAGGGTTAGGGTTAGGATTAGGGTTAGGGAACGGGGACGGTTTAGGGGACAGGTTAGGGTACGACAACGGTTTAGGGTGAGCGTACGTGTTAGGGTATGGGTTAGTGTTAGCGTACGGGTTAGGCTTATGGGACGGGTTAGGTTAAGTCTGCTGGTGAGGGTTAGGGTTAGGCTTCGGGTTAGGTTTAGGGTTAGGGGACGGGGACGGTTTAGGGGACAGTTTATGGTATGACAAGGTTTTAGGGTGAGCGTACGTGTTAGGGTACGTGTTAGTGTCAGCGTACGGGTTATTATTTGGGGACGGGTTAGGGTAAGGCTTCGGGTAAGGGTTAGGGTTAGGGTTAGGGTTAGGGTTAGGGGACTGGGACGGTTTAGGGGACAGGTTAGGTTACGACAACGGTTTAGGGTGAGCGTACATGTTAGGGTAAGGATTAGGGTTAGCGTACGGGTTACTATTAGGGGATGGGTTAGTGTAAGGCTTCGGGTTAGGGTTAGGGTTAGGGTTAGGGATAGGGGACGGGGATGGTTTAGGGTACTGGTTAGAGTACGACAATGGTTTAGGGTGAGCGTACGTGTTAGGGTACGGGTTAGGGTTAGCGTACGGGTTAGGATTACGGGATGGTTTAGAGTAATGCTTCGGGTAAGAGTTAGGGTTAGGGTTAGGGTTAGGGTTAGGGTTAGGGGACGGCGACGGTTTAGGGGACAGGTTAGGGTACGACAACGGTTTAGGGTGAGCGTACGTGTTAGGGTACGGGTTAGTGTTAGCGTACGGGTTAGGATTGGGGACGGGTTAGGGTAAGGCTTCGGGTAAAGTTTCGGGTTAGGGTTAGGTTTAGGGTTAGGGTTAGGGGACGGTGACGGTTTAGGGGACAGGTTAGGGTACGACAACGGTTTAGGGTGAGCGTACATGTTAGGGTACGGGTTAGTGTTAGCGTACGGGTTAGGATTAGGGGACGGATTAGGGTAAGGCTTCGGGTAAGTGTTCGGGTTAGGGTTAGGGTTAGGGTTCGGGGACGTTGACAGTTTAGGGGACAGGTTAGGGTACGACAACGGTTTAGGGTGAGCGTACGTGTTAGGGTACGGGTTAGTGTTAGCGTACGTGTTAGGATTAGGGGACGGGTTAGGGTAAGGCTTCGGGTAAGTGTTAGGGTTAGGGTTAGGGTTAGTGTTAGGGGACGCGGACGGTTTAGGGGACAGGTTAGGGTACGACAACGGTTTAGGGTGAGCGTACGTATTAGGGTACGGGTTCGTGTTAGCGTACGGGTTAGGATTAGGGGACGGGTTAGTGTAAGGCTTCGGGTAAGTGTTAGGGTTAGGATTAGGGTTAGGGTTAGGGGACGGGGACGGTTTAGGGGACAGGTTTGGGTACGACAAAGGTTTAAGGTGAGCATACGTGTTAGGGTACGGGTTAGGATTAGGGGACTGGTTAGGGTAAGGCTTTGGGTAAGGTTTAGGGTTAGGTTTAGGGTTAGGGTTAGGGGACAGGGACGGTTTAGGGGACAGGTTAGGGTACGACAATGGTTTAGGGTGAGCGTACGTGTTAGGATACGGTTTAGTGTTATCGTATGGGTTAGGATTAAAGGACGGGTTAGGGTAAGGCTTCGGGTAAGGGTTAGGGTTAGGGTTAGGGTTAGGGGATGGGGACGGTTTAGGGGACAGGTTAGAGTACGACAACGGTTTAGGGTGAGCGTACGTGTTAGGGTACGTGTTAGTGTTAGCGTACGAGTTAGGATTAGGGGACGGGTTACGGTAAGGCTTCGGGTAAGGGTTAGGGTTAGGGTTAGGGTGAGGGTTAGGGGACGGGGACGGTTTAGGGGACAGGTTAGGGTACGACAACGGTTTAGGGTGAGCGTACGTGTTAGGGTACGGTTTAGTGTTAGCGTACGGTTTAGGATTAGGGGACGGGTTAGTGTAAGGCTTCGGGTAAGTGTTAGGGTTAGGGTTAGGGTTAGGGGACGGGGAGGGTTTAGGGGACAGGTTAGGGTACGACAACGGTTTACGGTGAGCGTACGTGTTACGGTACGGGTTCGTGTTAGCGTACGGTTTAGGATTAGGGGACAGGTTAGTGTAAGCCTTCGGGTAAGTGTTAGGGTTAGGGTTAGGGTTAGAGTTAGGGGACGGGGACGGTTTAGGGGACAGGTTTGTGTACGACAAAGGTTTAAGGTGAGCATACGTGTTCGGGTACGGGTTAGTGTTAGCCAACGGGTTAGGATTAGGGGACGGGTTAGGGTAAGGCTTCAGGTAAGGGTTAGGGTTAGGGTTATGGTTAGGGTTAGGGGACGGGGACGGGGACGGTTTAGGGGACAGGTTAGTGTACGACAACGGATTAGGGTGAGCGTACGTGTTAGGGTACGGGTTAGTGTTAGCGTACGGGTTAGGATTAGGGGACGGGTTAGGTAAGGCTTTGGGTAAGGTTTATGGTTAGGGTTAGGGTTAGGGTTAGGGGACGGGGATGGCTTAGGGGACAGGTTAGGGTATGACAACGGTTTAGAATGAGCGTACGTGTTAGGGTACAGTTTAGTGTTATCGTATGGGTTAGGATTAAGGGACGGGTTAGGGTAAGGCTTCGGGTAAGGGTTAGGGTTAGGGTTAGGGTTAGGGTTAGGGTTAGGGGAAGGGGACGGGGACGGTGTAGGGGACAGGTTAGGGTACGACAACGGTTTAGGGTGAGTGTACGTGTTAGGGTACGGGTTAGTGTTAGCGTACGGTTTAGGATTAGGGGACGGGTTAGGGTAAGGCTTCGGGTAAGGGTTAGGGTTAGGGTTAGGGTTAGGGTTAGGGAACAGGGACGGTTTAGGGGAAACGTTATTTACGACAACGGTTTAGGGTGAGCGTACGTGTGAGGGTACGGGTTAGAGTTAGCATGAGGGTTAGGATTAGGGGACGGTTTAGGGTAAGGCTTCGGGTAAGGGTTCGGGTTAGGGTTAGGGTTAGGTTTAGGGTTGGGGGAAGGAGACGGTTTAGGGGACAGGTTATGGTACGACAACGGTTTATGATGAGCGTACGTGTTAGGCTACGGGTTAGTGTTAGTGTACGGGTTAGGATTAGGGGATGGGTTAGGGTAAGGCTTCGGGAAAGGGTTAGGGTTAGGTTTAGGGTTAGGGTTAGGGGACGGGGACATTTTAGGGGACAGGTTAGGGTACGACAACGGTTTAGGGTGAGCGTACGTGTTAGGGTATGGGTTAGTGTTAGCTGACTGGTTAGGATTAGGGGACGGGTTACGGTAAGGCTTCGGGTAAGGGTTAGGTTTAGGGTTAGGGTTAGGGTTAGGGGACGGGGATGGGGACGTTTTAGGGGATAGGTCAGTGTATGACAACGGTTTAGGGTGAGCCTACGTGTTAGGGTACGGGTTAGTGTTAGCGTACGGGTTAGGATTAGGGGACGGGTTAGGGTAAGGCTTCGGGTAAGGGTTAGGGTTAGGGTTAGAGTTAGGGTTAGGGGACGGGGACGGTTTAGGGGACAGGTTAGGGTACGAAAACGGTTTAGGGTGAGCGTACGTGTTAGGGTATGGGTTAGTGTTATCGTAAGGGTTAGGATTAGGGGACGGGTTAGGGTAAGGCTTCGGGTAAGGGTTAGGGTTAGGGTTAGGGTTAGGGGACGGGGACGGTTTAGGGGACAGGTTAGAGTACGACAACGGTTTAGGGTGAGCGTACGTGTTAGGGTACGTGTTAGTGTTAGCGTACGAGTTAGGATTAGGGGACGGTTTAGGGTAAGGCTTCGGATAAGGGTTAGGGTTAAGGTTAGGGTTAGGGTTAGGGTTAGGGAACGGGGACGGTTTAGGGGACAGGTTAGGATAAGACAACGGTTTAGGGTGAGCGTACGTGTTAGGGTACGGGTTAGAGTTAGCATACGGGTTAGGATTAGGGGACGGGTTAGTGTAAGGCTTCGGGTAAGGGTTAGGGTTAGGGTTAGGGTTAGGGTTAGGGTTAGGGTTAGGGGACGGGGACGGTTTAAGGGACAGGTTAGGGTACGACAACGGTTTATGGTGAGCGTACGTGTTAGGGTACGGGTTAGTGTTAGCGTACGGGTTAGGATTAGGGGACGGGTTAGGGTAAGGCTTCGGGTAAGTGTTAGGGTTAGGGTTATTGTTAGGGTTAGGGGACGGGGACGGTTTAGGGGACAGGTTAGGGTACGACAAAGTTTTAGGGTGAGCGTACGTGTTAGGGTATGGGTTAGTGTTAGTGTACGGGTTAGGATTAGGGGACGGTTTAGGGTAAGGCTTCGGGTAAGGGTTCGGGTTAGGGTTAGGGTTAGGGTTAGTGTTCGGGTGAGGGGACGGTGAAGGTTTAGGGGACAGGTTAGGGTACGACAACGGTTTAGGGTGAGCGTACGTGTTAGGGTACGGTTTAGTGTTAGCGTACGGGTTAGGTTTAGGGGACAGGTTAGGGTAAGGCTTCGGGTCAGGGTTAGGGTTAGTGTTAGGGTTAGGGTTAGGGGATGGGGTCGGTTTAGGGGACAGGTTAGGGTACAACAACGGTTTAGGGTGAGCGTACGTGTTAGGGTAAGGGTTAGTGTTAGCGTACGGGTTAGGATTAGAGGACGTGTTAGGGTAAGGCTTCGGGTAAGGGTTAGGGTTAGGGTTATGGTTAGGGTTAGGAGACGGGGACGGTTTAGGGGACAGGTTAGTGTACAACAACGGTTTAGGGTGTGTGTATGTGTTAGGGTACGGTTTAGTGTTAGCGTATGGGTTAGGATTAGGGGACGGGTTAGAGAAAGGCTTCGGGTAAGGGTTAGGATTAGGGTTAGGGTTAGGGTTAGGGGACTGGGACGTTTTAGGGGAAAGGTTAGAGTACGACAACGGTTTAGGGTGAGCGTACGTGTTAGGGTACGGGTTAGTGTTAGCGTACGGGTTAGGATTAGAGGACGTGTTAGGGTAAGGCTTCGGGTAGGGGTTAGGGTTAGGGTTAGGGTTAGGGTTAGGGTTAGGA
>NW_027077607.1:0-25000 GCF_963924675.1 Phocoena phocoena | reverse complement strand
GGGACGGTGACGGTTTAGGGGACAGGTTAGGGTACTACAACGGTTTAGGGTGAGCCTACGTGTTAGGGTACAGGTTAGTGTTAGCGTACGGGTTAGGAATAGGGGCGGGTTAGGGTAAGGCTTCGGGTAAGGGTTAGGGTTAGTGTTAGGGTTAGGGGACGGGGACGGGGACGGTTTAGTGGACAGGTTAGGGTACGACAACGGTTTAGGGTGAGCGTACGTGTTAGGGTACGGGTTAGTGTTAGCGTACGGGTTAGGATTAGGGGACGGGTTAGTGTAAGGCTTCGGGTAAGGGTTAGGGTTAGGGTTAGTGTTAGGGTTAGGGGACGGGGACGGTTTAGGGGACAGGTTAGGGCACGACAAATGTTTAGGGTGAGCGTACGTGTTAGGATATGGGTGGGTTAGCGTACGGTTTAGGATTAGGGGACGGTTTAGGGTAAGGCTTCGGGTAAGGGTTCGGGTTAGGGTTAGGGTTAGGGTTAGGGATAGGGTGAGGGGACGGTGACGGTTTATGGGACAGGTTAGGGTACGACAACGGTTTAAGGTGAGCGTACGTGTTAGGGTACGGGTTAGTGTTAGCGTACGGGTTAGGATTAGGGGACGGGTTAGGGTAAGGCTTCGGGTCAGGATTAGGGTTAGGGTTAGGGATAGGGTTAGGGGACGGGGACGGTTTAGGGGACAGGTTAGGGTACGACAACGGTTTAACTTGAGCGTACATGTTAGGGTACGGGTTAGTGTTAGCTTACGGGTTAGGATTAGGGGATGGGTTAGGGTAAGGCTTCGGGTAAGGGTTAGGGTTAGGGTTAGGGTTAGGGTTAGGGGACGGTGACGGTTTAGGGGACAGGTTAGGGTACGACAACGGTTTAGGGTGAGTGTACTTGTTAGGGTACGGGTTAGTGTTAGTGTACGGTTTAGGATTAGGGGACAGGTTAGTGTAAGGCTTTGGGTAAGGGTTAGGGTTAGGGTTAGGGGATGGGGACGGGGACGGTTTAGGGGACAGGTCAGTGTATGACAACGGTTTAGGGTGAGCGTACGTGTTAGGGTACGGTTTAGTGTTATCGTAAGGGTTAGGATTAGGGGACGGGTTAGGGTAAGGCTTCGGGTAAGGTTTAGGGTTAGGGTTAGGGTTAGGGTTATGGTTAGGGGACGGGGACGGTTTAGGGGACAGGTTAGAGTACGACAACTGTTTAGGGTGAGCGTACGTGTTAGGGTACGGGTTAGTGTTAGCGTACGAGTTAGGATTAGGGGACGAGTTAGGGTAAGGCTTCGGATAAGGGTTAGGGTTAAGGTTAGGGTTAGGGTTAGGGTTAGGGAACGGGGACGGTTTAGGGGACAGGTTAGGGTACGACAACGGTTTAGGGTCAGCGTAAGTGTTAGGGTATGGGTTAGAGTTAGCATACGGGTTAGGATTAGGGGACGGGTTAGGGTAAGGCTTCGGGTAAGGGTTAGGGTTAGGGTTAGGGTTAGGGGACGGGGACGGTTTAAGGGACAGGTTAGGGTACGACAACGGTTTAGGGTGAGCGTACGTGTTAGGGTATGGGTTAGTGTTAGCGTACGGGTTAGGATTAGGGGTCGGGTTAGGGTAAGGCTTCGGGTAAGGGTTAGGTTTAGGGTTAGTGTTAGGGTTAGGTGACGGGGACGGTTTAGGGGACAGGTTAGGGTACGACAAAGGTTTAGGGTGAGCGTACGTGTTAGGGTACGGGTTAGTGTTAGCGTACGGGTTAGGATTAGGGGACGGGTTAGGGTAAGGCTTCGGGTCAGGGTTAGGGTTAGGGTTAGGGTTAGGGTTAGGGTTAGGAGACGGGGACGGTTTAGGGGACAGGTTAGTGTACAACAACGGTTTAGGGTGTGTGTATGTGTTAGGATACGGTTTAGTGTTAGCGTACGGGTTAGGATTAGGGGACCGGTTAGGGTAAGGCTTCAGGTAAAGGTTAGGGTTAGGGTTAGGGTTAGGGTTAGGGGATGGGGACGGTTTAGGGGACAGGTTAGGGTACAACGGTTTATGGTGAGCGTACGTGTTAGGCTATGGGTTAGTGTTAGCGTACCGTTTAGGATTAAGGGACTTGTTAGGGTAAGGCTTTGGGTAAGGGTTAGGGTTAGGTTTAGGGTTAGGGGACTGGGACAGTTTAGGGGACAGGTTAGTGTACGACAAAGTTTAGGGTGAGCGTACGTGTTAGGGTACGGTTTTGTGTTAGCGTACGGGTTAGGATTAGGTTACGGGTTAGGTTAATTCTTCGGGTAAGGGTTAGGGCTAGGGTTAGGGTTAGGTTTAGGGGACGGGTACGGTTTAGGGGACAGGTTAGGGTACGACAACGGTTTAGGGTGAGCATACGTGTTAGGGTACGGGTTAGTGTTATCGTATGGGTTAGGATTAGGGGATGGGTTACGGTAAGGCTTTGGGTAAGGGTTAGGGTTAGAGTTAGGGTTAGGGTTAGGGTTAGGGGACGAGGACGGTTTAGGGGACACGTTAGTGTACGACAACGGTTTAAGGTGAGCGTACGTGTTAGGGTATAGGTTAGTGTTATCGTATGGGTTAGGTTTAGGGGACGGATTATGCTAAGGCTTCGGGTAAGGGTTAGGGTTAGGGTTAGGGTTAGGGTTAGGGATAGGGTGAGGTGACGGTGACGGTTTAGGGGACAGGTTAGTGTACAACAACGGTTTTAGGTGTGTGTATGTGTTAGGATACGGTTTAGTGTTAGCGTACGGGTTAGGATTAGGGGACCGGTTAGGGTAAGGCTTCAGGTAAGGGTTAGCGTTAGGGTTAGGGTTAGGGTTAGGGGATGGGGACGGTTTAGGGGACAGGTTAGGGTACGACAACGGTTTATGGTGAGCGTACGTGTTAGGCTATGGGTTAGTGTTAGCGTACGGTTTAGGATTAGGGGACTTGTTAGGGTAAGGCTTTGGGTAAGGGTTAGGGTTAGGTTTAGGGTTAGGGGACGGGGACAGTTTAGGGGACAGGTTAGTGTACGACAAAGGTTTAGGGTGAGCGTACGTGTTAGGGTACGGTTTAGTGTTAGCGTACGGGTTAGGATTAGGTTACGGGTTAGGGTAAGTCTTCGGGTAAGGGTTAGGGCTAGGGTTAGGGTTAGGGTTATGGGACGGGTACGGTTTAGGGGACAGGTTAGGGTACGACAACGGTTTAGGGTGAGCATACGTGTTAGGGTACGGGTTAGTGTTATCGTATGGGTTAGGATTATGGGATGGGTTACGGTAAGGCTTTGGGTAAGGGTTAGGGTTAGAGTTAGGGTTAGGGTTAGGGTTAGGGGACGAGGACGGTTTAGGGGACAGGTTAGTGTATGACAACGGTTTAAGGTGAGCGTACGTGTTAGGGTATAGGTTAGTGTTATCGTATGGGTTAGGTTTAGGGGACGGATTATGGTAAGGCTTCGGGTAAGGGTTAGGGTTAGGGTTAAGGTTAGGGTTAGGGATAGGGTGAGGTGACGGTGACGGTTTAGGGGACAGGTTAGGGTACGACAACGGTTTAGGGTGAGCGTACGTGTTAGGTTACGGGTTAGAGTTAGCGTACAGGTTAGGATTAGGGGACGGTTTAGGGTAAGGCTTCTGGTAAGGGTTCTGGTTAGGGTTAGGGTTAGGGTAAGGGATAGGGTGAGGTGACGGTGACGGTTTAGGGGACAGGTTAGGGTACGACAACGGTTTAGGGTGAGCGTACGTGTTAGGGTACGGGTTAGTGTTAGCGTACGGGTTAGGATTAGGGGACGGGGTAGGGTAAGGCTTTGGGTCAGGGTTAGGGTTAGGGTTAGGGATAGGGTTAGGGGACGGGGACGGTTTAGGGGACAGGTTAGGGTACGACAATGGTTTACGTTGAGCGTACGTGTTAGGGTACGGGTTAGTGTTAGCGTACGGGTTAGGATTAGAGGACGTGTTAGGGTAAGGCTTCGGGTAAGGGTTAGGGTTAGGGTTAGGGTTAGGGTTAGGAGACGGGGACGGTTTAGGGGACAGGTTAGTGTACAACAACGGTTTAGGGTGTGTGTATGTCTTAGGATACGGTTTAGTGTTAGCGTACGGGTTAGTATTAGGGGACGGGTTAGGGTAAGGCTTCAGGTAAGGGTTAGGGTTAGGGTTAGGGTTAGGGTTAGGGGATGGGGACGGTTTAGGGGACAGGTTAGGGTACGACAACGGTTTATGGTGAGCGTACGTGTTAGGCTATGGGTTAGTGTTAGCGTACGGTTTAGGAATAGGGGCGGGTTAGGTTAAGGCTTCGGGTAAGGGTTAGGGTTAGTGTTAGGGTTAGGGAACGGGGACGGGGACGGTTTAGGGGACAGGTTAGGGTACGACAACGGTTTAGGGTGAGCGTACGTGTTAGGGTACGGGTTAGTGTTAGCGTACGGGTTAGGATAAGGGGAAGGGTTAGGGTAAGGCTTCGGGTAAGGGTTATGGTTAGGGTTAGGGTTAGGGTTAGGGTTAGGTAACGGGGATGGTTTAGGGGACAGGTTAGTGTACGACAACGGTTTAGGGTGAGCGTACGTGTTAGGGTGTGGGTTAGAGTTAGCGTACGTGTTAGGATTAGGGGACGGTTTAGGGTAAGGATTCGGGTAAGGGTTCGGGTTAGGGTTAGGGTTAGGGTTAGGGATAGGGTGAGGTGACGGTGACGGTTTAGGGGACAGGTTAGGGTACGATAACGGTTTAGGTTGAGCGTACGTGTTAGGGTACGGGTTAGTGTTAGCGTACGGGTTAGGATTAGGGGACGGGTTAGGGTAAGGCTTCGGGTCAGGGTTAGGGTTAGGGATAGGGTTAGGGGACGGGGACGGTTTAGGGGACAGGTTAGGGTACGACAACGGTTTAGGTTGAGCGTACGTGTTAGGGTATGGGTTAGTGTTAGCGTACGGGTTAGGATTAGGGGACGGGTTAGGGTAAGGCTTCGGGTCAGGGTTAGGGTTAGGGTTAGGGATAGGGTTAGGGGACGGGGACGGTTTAGGGGACAGGTTAGGGTACGACAACGGTTTATGGTGAGCGTACGTGTTAGGCTATGGTTTAGTGTTAGCGTACGGTTTAGGTTTAGGGTACGGGTTAGGGTAAGGCTTTGGGTAAGGGTTAGGGATAGGTTTAGGGTTAGGGGATGGGGACGGTTTAGGGGACAGGTTAGGGTACGACAAAGGTTTAGGGTGAGCGTACGTGTTAGGGTACGGGTTAGTGTTAGCGTACGGTTTAGGATTAGGGGACGGGTTAGGGTAAGGCTTCGGGTTAGGGTTAGGGTTAGGGTTAGGGTTAGGGGACGGGGACGGGTACGGGGACAGTTTAGGGGACAGGTTAGTGTACGACAACAGTTTAGGGTGAGCGTACGTGTTAGGGTACGGGTTAGTGTTAGCGTACAGGTTAGGATTAGGGGACGGGTTAGGGTAAGGCTTCGGGTAAAGGTTAGGGCTAGGGTTAGTGTTAGGGGACGGGGACGGTTTAGGTGACAGGTTAGTGTATGACAACGGTTTAGGGTGAGCGTACGTGTTAAGGTACAGGTTAGTGTTATCGTATGGATTAGGATTAGGGGACGGGTTAGGGTAAGGCTTCGGGTAAGGGTTAGGGTTAGGGTTAGGGATAGGGTTAGGGGACGGGGACGGTTTAGGGGACAGGTTAGGGAACGACAACGGTTTACGTTGAGCGTACGTGTTAGGGTATGGGTTAGTGTTAGCGTACGGGTTAGGATTAGAGGACGTGTTAGGGTAAGGCTTCGGGTAAGGGTTAGGGTTAGGGTTAGGGTTAGGGTTAGGGTTAGGAGACGGGGACGGTTTAGGGGACAGGTTAGTGTACAACAACGGTTTAGGGTGTGTGTATGTGTTAGGATACGGTTTAGTGTTAGCGTACGGGTTAGGATTAGGGGACGGGTTAGGGTAAGGCTTCAGGTAAGGGTTAGGGTTAGGGTTAGGGGATGGGGACGTTTTAGGGGACAGGTTAGGGTACGACAACGGTTTATGGTGAGCGTACGTGTTAGGCTATGGGTTAGTGTTAGCGTACGGTTTAGGATTAGGGGACGGGTTAGTGTAAGGCTTTGGGTAAGGGTTAGGGTTAGGTTTAGGGTTAGGGGACGGGGACGGTTTAGGGGACAGGTTAGGGTACGACGAAGGTTTAGGGTGAGCGTACGTGTTAGGGTACGGTTTAGTGTTAGCGTACGGGTTAGGATTAGGGGACGGGTTAGGGTAAGGCTTCGTGTAAGGGTTAGGGTTAGGTTTAGGGTTAGGGGACGGGGACGGGGACGGTTTAGGGGACAGGTTAGGGTACGACAACGGTTTAGGGTGAGCGTACGTGTTAGGGTACGGGTTAGTGTTATCGTATGGGTTAGGATTAGGGGACGGTTTACGGTAAGGCTTCGGGTAAGGGTTAGGGTTAGGGTTAGGTTTAGGGTTAGGGTTAGGGGACGGGGATGGTTTAGGGGACAGTTTAGTGTACGACAACGGTTTAGGGTGAGCGTACGTGTTAGGGTACGGGTTAGTGTTAGCGTACGGGTTAGGATTAGGGGACGGTTTAGGGTAAGGCTTCGGGTAAGGTTTAGGGTTAGGGTTAGGGTTAGTGTTAGCGGACGGGGACAGTTTAGGGGACAGGTTAGTGTATGACAACGGTTTAGGGTGAGCATACGTGTTAGGGTATAGGTTAGTGTTATCATATGGGTTAGGATTAGGGGAC
Organism: Phocoena phocoena; assembly: GCF_963924675.1. Taxonomy (NCBI): domain Eukaryota; kingdom Metazoa; phylum Chordata; class Mammalia; order Artiodactyla; family Phocoenidae; genus Phocoena; species Phocoena phocoena. The sequence goes on along the minus strand of NW_027077607.1, from coordinate 18,367 downwards.
GGGTTAGAGTAAGGCTTCGGGTAAGGGATAGGGTTAGGGTTAGGGTTAGGGTTAGGGGAGGGGGACGGTTTAGGGGACAGGTTAGGGTACGACAACGGTTTAGGGTGAGCGTACGTGTTAGGGTACGGGTTAGTGTTACCGTACGGGTTAAGATTAGTGGAAGGGTTAGGGTAAGGCTTCGGATAAGGGTTAGGGTTAGGGTTAGGGTTAGGGTTAGGGTTAGGGAACGGGGACGGTTTAGGGGATAGGTTAGGGTACGACAACGGTTTAGGGTGAGCGTACGTGTTAGGGTATGGGTTAGAGTTTGCATACGGGTTAGGATTAGGGGACGGTTTAGGGTAAGGCTTCGGGTAAGGGTTCGGGTTAGGGTTAGGGTTAGGGTTAGGGATAGGGTGAGGTGACGGTGACGGTTTAGGGGACAGGTTAGGGTACGACAACGGTTTAGGGTGAGCGTACGTGTTAGGGTATGGGTTAGTGTTAGCGTATGGCTTAGGATTAGGGGACGGGTTAGGGTAAGGCTTCGGGTCAGGTTTAGGGTTAGGGTTAGGGATAGGGTTAGGGGACGGGGACGGTTTAGGGGACAGGTTAGGGTACGAGAACGGTTTACGTTGAGAGTACGTGTTAGGGTACGGGTTAGTGTTAGCGTACGGGTTAGGATAAGAGGACGTGTTAGGGTAAGGCTTCGGGTAAGGGTTAGGGTTAGGGTTAGGGTTAGGGTTAGGGTTAGGAGACGGGGACGGTTTAGGGGACAGGTTATTGTACAACAACGGTTTAGGGTGTGTGTATGTGTTAGGATACGGTTTAGTGTTTGCGTACGGGTTAGGATTAGGGGACGGGTTAGGTTAAGGCTTCAGGTAAGGGTTAGGGTTAGGTTTAGGGTTAGGGTTAGGGGATGGGGACGGTTTAGGGGACAGGTTAGGGTACGACAACGGTTTATGGTGAGTGTACGTGTTAGGCTATGGGTTAGTGTTAGCGTACGGTTTAGGATTAGGCTACGGGTTAGGGTAAGGCTTTGGGTAAGGGTTAGGGATAGGTTTAGGGTTCAGGGACGGGGACGGTTTAGGGGACAGGTTAGGGTACGACAAAGGTTTAGGGTGAGCGTACGTGTTAGGGTATGGGTTAGTGTTAGCGTACGGGTTAGGATTAGGGGATGGGTTAGGGTAAGGCTTCGGGTAAGGGTTAGGGTTAGGGTTAGGGTTAGGGGATGGGGACGGGTACGGGGACAGTTTAGGGGACAGGTTAGTGTACGACAACGGTTTAGGGTGAGCGTACGTGTTAGGGTACGGGTTAGTGTTAGCGTACTGGTTAGGATTAGGGGACGGGTTAGGGTAAGCCTTCGGGTAAGGGTTAGGGCTAGGTTAGGGTTAGGGTTAGGGGACGGGGACGGTTTAGGGGACAGGTTAGTGTATGACAACGGTTCAGGGTGAGCGTACGTGTTAGGGTACAGGTTAGTGTTATCGTATGGGTTAGGATTAGGGGACGGGTTAGGGTAAGGCTTCGGGTAAGGGTTAGGGTTAGGGTTAGGGTTAGGGTTAGGGTTAGGGGATGGGGACGGTTTAGGGGACAGGTTAGGGTACGAAAACGGTTTAGGGTGAGCGTACGTGTTAGTGTACGGGTTAGTGTTAGCGTACGGGTTAGGATTAGGGGAAGGGTTAGGGTAAGGCTTCGGGTAAGGGTTAGGGTTAGGGTTAGGGTTAGTGTTAGGGTTAGGGAACGGGGACGGTTTAGGGGACAGATTAGGGTACGACAACGGTTTAGGGTGAGCGTACGTGTTAGGGTATGGGTTAGAGTTAGCATACGGGTTAGGATTAGGGGACGGTTTAGGGTAAGGCTTCGGGTAAGGGTTCGGGTTAGGGTTAGGGTTAGGGTTAGGGTTAGGTTTTGGGGACGGTGACGGTTTAGGGGACAGGTTAGGGTACGACAACGGTTTAGGGTGAGCCTACGTGTTAGGGTACGTGTTAGTGTTAGCGTACGGGTTAGGAATAGGGGACGGGTTAGGGTAAGGCTTCGGGTAATGGTTAGGGTTAGTGTTAGGGTTAGGGTAAGGGGACGGGGACGGTTTAGGGGACAGGTTAGGGTACGACAACGGTATAGGGTGAGCGTACGTGTTAGGTTACGGGTTAGTGTTAGCGTACGGGTTAGGATTAGAGGACGTGTTAGGGTAAGGCTTTGGGTAAGGGTTAGGGTTAGGGTTAGGGGACGGGGACGGGGACGGTTTAGGGGACAGGTTATGGTACGACAAGAGTTTATGGTGAGCGTACGTGTTAGGCTACGGGTTAGTGTTAGCGTACAGGTTAGGATTAGGGGATGGGTTAGGGTAAGGCTTCGGGTAAGTGTTAGGGTTACGGTTAGGGTTAGGTTAGGGGACAGGTACGGTTTAGGGGACAGGTTAGGCTACAACAACAGTTTAGGGTGAGCGTACGTGTTAGGGTACGGGTTAGTGTTAGCGTACGGGTTAGGATTAGGGGACGGGTTAGGGTAAGGCTTCGGGTAAGGGTTAGGGTTAGGGTTAGGGTTAGGGTTAGGGGATGGGGACGGTTTAGGGGACAGGTTAGGGTACGACAACGGTTTAGGGTGAGTGTACGTGTTAGGGTACGGGTTAGTGTTAGCGTACGGTTTAGGATTAGGCGACAGGTTAGGGTAAGGCTTCGGGTAAGGGTTAGGGTTAGGGTTAGTGTTAGGGTTAGGGGACGGGGACGGTTTAGGGGACAGGTTAGGTTATGACAAAAATTTAGGGTGAGCGTACGTGTTAGGGTACGGGTTAGTGTTAGCTTACGGGTTAGGATTAGGGGACGGGTTAGGGTAAGGCTTCGGGTCAGGGTTAGGGTTAGGGTTAGGGATAGGGTTAGGGGACGGGGACGGTTTAGGGGACAGGTTAGGGTACGAAAACGGTTTAGGGTGAGCGTACGTGTTAGGGTACGGGTTAGAGTTAGCCTACGGGTTAGGATTAGGGGACGGTTTAGGGTAAGGCTTCGGGTAATGGTTGGGTTAGGGTTAGGGTTAGGGTTCGGTTTAGGGGACGGTGACGGTTTAGGGGACAGGTTAGGGTACGACAACGGTTTAGGGTGACCCTACGTGTTAGGGTACGAGTTAGTGTTAGCGTACGGGTTAGGAATAGGGGATGGGTTAGGGTAAGGCTTCGGGTAAGGGTTAGGGTTAATGTTAGGGTTAGGGTTAGGGGACGGGGACGGTTTAGGGGACAGGTTAGGGTACGACAACGGTTTAGGGTGAGCGTACGTGTTAGGTTACGGGTTAGTGTTAGCGTACGGGTTAGGATTAGAGGACGTGTTAGCATAAGGCTTCGGGTAAGGGTTAGGGTTAGGGTTAGGGTTAGGGTTAGGTTTATGGGACGGGGACGGTTTAGGGGACAGGTTATGGTACGACAACGGTTTATGGTGAGAGTACGTGTTAGGCTACAGGTTAGTGTTAGCGTACGGGTTAGGATTAGGGGATGGGTTAGGGTAAGGCTTCGGGTAAGGGTTAGGGTTAAGGTCAGGGTTACGGTTAGGGTTAGGGAATGGGGACGGTTTAGGGGACAGGTTAGGGTACGACAACGGTTTAGGGTGAGCGTACGTGTCAGGGTACGGTTTAGAGTTAGCATACGGGTTAGGATTAGGGGACGGGTTAGGATAAGTCTTCGGGTTAGGGTTAGGGTTAGGGATAGGGTGAGGGGACGGTGACGGTTTAGGGGACAGGTTCGGGTACGACAACGGTTTAGAGTGAGCGTACGTGTTAGGGTATGGGTTAGTGTTAGCGTACGGGTTACGATTAGGGGACGGGTTAGGGTAAGGCTTCGGGTCAGGGTTAGGGCTAGGGTTAGTGATAGGGTTAGGGGACGGGGACGGTTTAGGGGACAGGTTAGGGTACGACAACGGTTTACGTTGAGCGTACATGTTAGGGTAGGGGTTAGTGTTAGCGTACGGGTTAGGATTAGATGACGTGTTAGGGTAAGGCTTCGGGTAAGGGTTGGGGTTAGGGTTAGGGTTAGGAGACGGGAACGGTTTAGGGAATAGGTTAGTGTACAACAACGGTTTAGGGTGTGTGTATGTGTTAGGATACGGTTTAGTGTTAGCGTACGGGTTAAGATTAGGGGACGGGTTAGTGTAAGGCTTTAGGTAAGGGTTAGGGTTAGGGTTAGGGTTAGGGTTAGGGGATGGGGACGGTTTAGGGGACAGGTTATGGTACGACAACGGTTTATGGTGAGCGTACGGGTTAGGATTAGGGGACGGGTTAGGGTAAGGCTTTAGGTAAGGGTTAGGGTTAGGGTTAGGGTTAGGGTTAGGGGATGGGGACGGTTTAGGGGACAGGTTATGGTACGACAACGGTTTATGGTGAGCGTACGTGTTAGGCTATGTGTTAGTGTTAGCGTACGGTTTAGGAATAGGGGACGGGTTAGGGTAAGGCTTTGGGTAAGGGTTAGGGTTAGGTTTAGGGTTAGGGAACGGGGACGGTTTAGGGGACAGGCTAGGGTACGACAAAGTTTTATGGCGAGCGTACGTGTTAGGATACGGGTTAGTGTTAGCGTACGTGTTAGGATTACGGGATGGGTTAGGTTAAGGCTTCGGGTAAGGGTTAGGGTTAGGGTTAGGGTTAGGGTTAGGGACAGGTTTAGGGGACGGGGACGGTTTAGGGGACAGGTTAGGGTACGACAACGGTTTAGGGTGAGCGTACGTGTTAGGATACGGTTTAGTGTTAGCGTACGGGTTAGGATTAGGGGACGGGTTAGGGTAAGGCTTCGGGTAAGGATTAGGGCTAGGGTTAGGGTTAGGGTTAGGGGACGGGGACGGTTCAGGGGACAGGTTAGGGTACGACAACGGTTTAGGGTGAGCGTACGTGTTAGGGTACGGGTTAGTGTTATCGTATGGGTTAGGATTAGGGGATGGGTTACGGTAAGGCTTGTGGTAAGGGTTAGGGTTAGGGTTAGGGTTAGGGGACGGGGACGGTTTAGGGGACAGGTTAGTGTACGACAACGGTTTAGGGTGAGCGTACGTGTTAGGGTACGGGTTAGTGTTAGCATACGGGTTAGGATTAGGGGACGGGTTATGGTAAGGCTTCGGGTAAGGTTTAGGGTTAGGGTTAGGGTTAGGGTTAGGGGATGGGGACGGTTTAGGGGACAGGTTAGTGTAAGACAACGGTTTAGGGTGAGTGTACGTGTTAGGGTACGGGTTAGTGTTATCGTATGGGTTAGGATTAGGGGACGGTTTACGGTAAGGCTTCGGGTAAGGGTTAGGGTTAGGTTTAGGGTTAGGGTTAGGGGACGGGGATGGTTTAGGGGACAGGTTACTGTACGACAACGGTTTAGAGTGATCGTACGTGTCAGGGTACGGGTTAGTGTTAGCGTACGGGTTAGGATTAGGGGACGGGTTAGGGTAAGGCTTCGGGTAATGTTTAGGGTTAGGGTTAGGGTTAGGGTTAGGGGACGGGGACAGTTTAGGGGACAGGTTAGTGTATGACAACGGTTTAGGGTGAGCGTACGTGTTAGGGTACAGGTTAGTGTTATCGTATGGGTTAGGATTAGGGGACGGGTTAGGGTAAGGCTTCGGGTAACGGTTCGGGTTAGGTTTAGGGTTAGGGTTAGGGTTAGGGGACGGGGATGGTTTAAGGGACGGGTTAGGGTACGACAACGGTTTAGGGTGAGCGTACATGTTAGGGTACGGTTTAGTGTTAGCGTACGGGTTAGGATTAGGGGAAGGTTTAGGGGAGGGGTTAGTGTAAGGCTTCGGGTAAGGGTTAGGGTTAGGGTTAGGGTTAGGGTTAGGGAACGGGGACGGTTTAGGGGACAGGTTAGGGTACGACAACGGTTTAGGGTGAGCGTACGTGTTAGGGTACGGTTAGAGTTAGCATACGGGTTAGGATTAGGGGACGGTTTAGGGTAAGGCTTCGGGTAAGGGTTCGGGTTAGGGTTAGGTTTAGGGTTAGGGTTAGGTTTAGGGGACGGGGACGGTTTAGGGGACACGTTAGGGTACGACAACGGTTTAGGGTGAGCGTACGTGTTAGGGTACGGGTTAGTGTTAGCGTACGAGTTAGGATTAGGGAACGGGTTAGGGTAAGGCTTCGGGTAAGGGTTAGGGTTAAGGTTTGGTTTATGGTTAGGGTTAGGGAACGGGGACGGTTTAGGGGACAGGTTAGGGTACAACAACGGTTTAGGGTGAGCGTACGTGTTAGGGTACGGGTTAGAGTTAGCATACGGATTAGGATTAGGGGACGGGTTAGGTTAAGGCTTCGGGTAAGTGTTAGAGTTAGGGTTAGGGTTAGGGTTAGGGTTAGGCGACGGGGACGGTTCAAAGGACAGGTTAGGGTACGACAACGGTTTAGGGTGAGCGTACGTGTTAGGGTACAGGTTAGTGTTAGCGTACGGGTTAGGATTAGGGGACGGGTTAGGGTAAGGCTTCAGGTAAGGGTTAGGGTTAGGGTTAGGGTTAGGGTTAGGGGATGGGGACGGTTTAGGGGACAGGTTATGGTACGACAACGGTTTAGGGTGAGCGTACGTGTTAGGGTACGGGTTAGTGTTATCGTATGGGTTAGGATTAGGGGACGGTTTACGGTAAGGCTGCGGGTAAGGGTTAGGGTTAGGGTTAGGTTTAGGGTTAGGGTTAGGGGACGGGGACGGTTTAGGGGACAGGTTAGGGTACGACAACGGTTTAGGGTGAGCGTACGTGTTAGGGTACGGGTTAGTGTTAGCGTACGGGTTAGGATTAGGGGACGGGTTAGTGTAAGGCTTCGTGTAAGAGTTAGGGTTAGGGTTAAGGTTAGGGTTAGGGGACGAGGACGGGGACGGTTTAGGGGACAGGTCAGTGTATGACAAAGATTTAGGGTGAGCGTACGTGTTAGGGTATGGGTTAGTGTTAGCGTACGGTTTAGGATTAGGGGACGGGTTAGGGTAAGGCTTCGGGTAAGGGTTAGGGTTAGGGTTAGGTTTAGGGTTAGGGGACGGGGACGGTTTAGGGGACAGGTTAGGGTACGACAACGGTTTAGGGTGAGCGTATATGTTAGGGTACGGGTTAGTGTTATCGTAAGTGTTAGGATTAGGGGACGGGTTAGGGTAAGGCTTCGGGTAAGGATTAGTGTTAGGGTTAGGGGACGGGAACGGTTTAGGTGACAGGTTAGAGTACGACAACGGTTTAGGGTGAGCGTACGTGTTAGGGTACGGGTTAGTGTTAGCGTACGAGTTAGGATTAGGGGACGGGTTAGGGTAAGGCTTCGGATAAGGGTTAGGGTTAAGGTTAGGGTTAGGGTTAGTGTTAGGGAACGGGGACGGTTTAGGGGACAGGTTAGTGTACGACAACGGTTTAGGGTGAGCGTACGTGTTAGGGTACGGGTTAGAGTTAGCATACGGGTTAGGATTAAGGGACAGGTTAGGGTAAGGCTTCGGGTTAGTGTTAGGGTTAGGGTTAGGGTTAGGGTTAGGGTTAGGCGACGGGGACGGTTTAAGGGACAGGTTAGGGTATGACAACGGTTTAGGGTGAGCGTACGTGTTAGGGTACAGGTTAGTTTTAGCGTACGGGTTAGGATTAGGGGACAGGTTAGGGTAAGGCTTCGGGTAAGGTTTATGGTTAGGGTTAGTGTTAGGGTTAGGGGACGGGGACGGTTTAGGGGACAGGTTAGGGTACGACAAAGATTTAGGGTGAGCGTACGTGTTAGGGTACGGGTTAGTGTTAGCGTACAGGTTAGGATTAGGGGACGGTTTAGGGTAAGGCTTCGGGTAAGGGTTCGGGTTAGGGTTAGGGTTAGGGTTAGGGTTAGGGTGAGGGGACGGTGACGGTTTAGGGGACAGGTTAGGGTACGACAATGGTTTAGGGTGAGCGTACGTGTTAGGGTACGGGTTAGTTTTAGCGTACGGGTTAGGATTAGGGGACGGGTTAGTGTAAGGCTTCGGGTCAGGGTTATGATTAGGGTTAGGGTTAGGGTTAGGGAACGGGGATGGTTTAGCGGACAGGTTAGGGTACGACAACGGTTTAGGGTGAGCGTACGTGTTAGGGTATGGGTTAGTGTTAGCGTACGGGTTAGGATTAGAGGACGTGTTAGGGTAAGGCTTCGGGTAAGGGTTAGGGTTAGGGTTAAGGTTAGGGTTAGGGTTAGGAGACGGGGACGGTTTAGGGGACAGGTTAGTGTACAACAACGGTTTAGGGTGTGTGTATGTGTTAGGGTACGGTTTAGTGTTAGCGTACGGGTTAGGATTAGGGGACGGGTTAGGGTAAGGCTTCGGGTAAGGGTTAGGTTTAGGGTTAGGGTTAGGGTTAGGGTTAGGGAACGGGGACGGTTTAGGGGACAGGTTAGGGTACGACAACGGTTTAGGGTGAGCGTACGTGTTAGGGTACGGGTTAGTGTTATCGTATGGTTTAGGATTAGGGGACGGGTTAGAGTAAGCCTTCGGGTAACTGTAAGGGTTAGGGTTAGGGTTAGGGTTAGGGGACGGGGACGGGGACGGTTTAGGGGACAGGTTAGGGTACGACAAAGATTTAGGGTGAGCGTACGTGTTAGGGTAAGGGTTAGTGTTAGCGTACGGGTTAGGGTTACGGGACGGGTTAGTGTAAGGCTTCGGGTAAGAGTTAGGTTTAGGGTTAGGGTTAGGGTTAGGGGACGGGGACAGTTTAGTGGACAGGTTAGTGTATGACAACGGTTTAGGGTGAGAGTACGTGTTCGGGTACAGGTTAGTGTTATCGTATGGGTTAGGATTAGGGGACGGGTTAGGGTAAGGCTTCGGGCAAGTGTTAGTGTTAGGGTTAGGGTTAGGGTTAGGGGACGGGGACAGTTTAGTGGACAGGTTAGTGTATGACAACGGTTTAGGGTGAGAGTACGTGTTCGGGTACAGGTTAGTGTTATCGTATGGGTTAGGATTAGGGGACGGGTTAGGGTAAGGCTTCGGGCAAGTGTTAGTGTTAGGGTTAGGGTTAGGGTTAGGGTTAGGGGACGGGGACGGTTTAGGGGACAGGTTAGGGTACAAAAACGGTTTAGGGTGAGTGTAAGTGTTAGGGTACGGGTTTGTGTTAGCGTACGGGTTAGGATTAGGGGACGGGTTAGGGTAAGGGTTAGGGTTAGGGTTAGGGTTAGGGTTAGGGTTAGGGGACGGTTTAAGGGACAGGTTAGGGTACGACAACGGTTTAGGATGAGCGTACGTGTTAGGGTACGGGTTAGTGTTAGCGTACGGGTTAGGATTAGGGGACGGGTTAGGGTAAGGCTTCGGGTAAGAGTTAGGGTTAGGGTTAAGGTTAGGTTTAGGGGACGGGGACGGGGACGGTTTAGGGGACAGGTCAGTGTATGACAAAGATTTAGGGTGAGCGTACGTGTTAGGGTACGGGTTAGTGTTAGCGTACGGTTTAGGATTAGGGGACGGGTTAGGGTAAGGCTTCGGGTAAGGGTTAGGGTTAGGGTTAGGGTTAGGGTTAGGGGACGGGGACGGTTTAGGGGACAGGTTAGGATACGACAATGGTTTAGGGTGAGCGTACGTGTTAGGGTACGGGTTAGTGTTATCGTAAGTGTTAGGATTAGGGGACGGGTTAGGTTAAGGCTTCGGGTAAGGGTTAGGGTTAGGGTTAGGGTTAGGGTTAGTGTTAGGGGAAGGGGACGGTTTAGGGGACAGGTTAGAGTACGACAACGGTTTATGGTGAGCGTACGTGTTAGGCTACGGGTTAGTGTTAGCGTACGTGTTAGGATTAGGGGACGGGTTAGGTTAAGGCTTCGGGTAAGGGTTAGTTTTAGTTTTAGGGTTAGGGGACGTGGACGGTTTAGGGGACAGGTTAGCGTACGACAACGGTTTAGGGTGAGCGTACGTGTTAGGGTACGAATTAGTGTTAGCGTACGTGTTAGTATCACGGGACGAGTTAGCGTAAGGCTTCAGGTAAGGATTAGGGTTAGGGTTAGGTTTAGGGGACGGGGACAGTTTTGGGGACAGGTTAGGGTATGACAACGGTTTAGGGTGAGCGTACGTGTTAGGCTACGGGTTAGTGTTAGCGTACGGGTTAGGATTAGGGGACGGGTTAGGGTAAGGCTTCGGGTAAGGTTTAGGGTTAGGGTTAGGGTTAGGGTTAGGGGACGGGGACGGTTTAGGGGACAGGTTAGGGTACAACAACGGTTTAGGGTGTGCGTACGTGTTAGGGTACTGTTTATGGTTAGATTACGGGTTAGGATTAGGGGACGGGTTAGGGTAAGGCTTCGGGTAAGGTTTAGGGTTAGGGTTAGGGTTAGGATTAGGGGACGGGGATGGTTTAGGGGACAGGTTAGTGTACGATAACGGTTTAGGGTGAGCGTACGTGTTAGGGTATGGTTTAGTGTTAGCGTACGGGTTAGGCTTATGGGACGGGTTAGGGTAAGGCTTCAGTTAAGGGATAGGGTTAGGGTTAGGGTTAGGGTTAGGTGACGGGGAAGGTTTAGGGGACAGGTTAGAGTACGACAACAGTTTAGCGTGAGCGTGCGTGTTAGGCTACGGGTTAGTGTTAGCGTACTGGTTAGGCTTATGGGACGGGTTAGGGTAAGGCTTCGGGTAAGGGTTAGGGTTAGGGTTAGGGTTAGGGTTAGGGGACGGGGACGGTTTAGGGGACAGGTTAGTGTACGACAACTGTTTAGGGTGAGCGTACGTGTTAGGGTATGGATTAGTGTTAGCGTACGGGTTAGGCTTATGGGACGGGTTAGGGTAAGGCTTCGGGTAAGGGTTAGGGTTAGGGTTAGGGTTAGGGTTAGGGATAGGGGACGGGGATGGTTTAGGGTACAGGTTAGGGTACAACAATGGTTTAGGGTGAGCATACGTGTTAGGGTAAGGGTTAGTGTTAGCGTAGGGGTTAGGCTTAGAGGACGGGTTAGGGTAAGGTTTCGAGTAAGGTTTAGGGTTAGGGTTAGGGTTAGAGTTAGGGGACGGGGACGGTTTAGGGGACAAGTTAGGGTACGACAACGGTTTAGGGTGAGCGTACGTGTTAGGGTACGGGTTAGTGTTAACTGACTGGTTAGGATTAGGGGACGGGTTAGGGTAAGTCTTCGGGTAAGGTTTAGGGTTAGGGTTAGGGTTAGGGTTAGGTGATGGGGACGGTTTAGGGGACAGGTTAGGGTACGAAAACGGTTTAGGGTGAGCGTACGTGTTAGGGTACGGGTTAGTGTTATCGTAAGTGTTAGGATTAGGGGACGGGTTAGGGTAAGGCTTCGGGTAAGGGTTAGGTTTAGGGTTAGGGTTAGGGTTAGGGGACGGTGACGGGGACGGTTTAGGGGACAGGTCAGTGTATGACAACGGTTTAGGGTGAGCGTACGTGTTAGGGTACGGTTTAGTGTTATCATAAGGGTTAGGATTAGGGGACGGGTTAGGGTAAGGCTTCGGGTAAGGTTTAGGGTTAGGTTTAGTGTTAGGGTTAGGGTTAGGGGACGGGGACGGTTTAGGGAACAGGTTAGAGTACGACAACGGTTTAGGGTGAGTGTACGTTTTAGGGTACGGGTTAGTGTTAGCGTACGGGTTAGGATTAGAGGACGTGTTAGGGTAAGGCTTCGGGTAAGGGTTAGGGTTAGGGTTAGGGTTAGGGGACGGGGACGGTTTAGGGGACAGGTTAGGGTACGACAACGGTTTAGCGTGAGCGTACGTGTTAGGGTACGGGTTCGAGTTAGCGTACGGGTTAGGATTAGGTGACGGGTTTGAGTAAGGCTTCGGGTAAGGGTTAGGGTTGGGGTTAGGGTTAGGCTTAGGGGACGGAGACGGTTTAGGGGACAGGTTAGGGTACGACAAAGATTTAGTGTGAGCGTACGTGTTAGGGTACGGGTTAGTGTTAGCGTACGGGTTAGGATTACGGGACGGGTTTGCGTAAGGCTTCGGGTAAGAGTTAGGTTTAGGGTTAGGGTTAGGGTTAGGGGACGGGGACAGTTTAGGGGACAGGTTAGTGTATGACAACGGTTTAGGGTGAGAGTACGTGTTAGGGTACAGGTTAGTGTTATCGTATGGGTTAGGATTAGGGGACGGGTTAGGGTAAGGCTTCGGGTAAGGGTTAGAGTTAGGGTTAGGGGACGGGGACGGTTTAGGGGACAGGTTAGGGTACAACAACGGTTTATGGTGAGCGTACGTGTTAGGGTATGGGTTACTGTTAGCGTACGGGTTAGGATTAGGGGACGGGTTAGGGTAAGGCTTCGGGTAAGGGTTAGGGTTAGGGTTAGGGTTAGGGGACGGTTTAGGGGACAGGTTAGGGTACGACAACGGTTTAGGGTGAGCGTACGTGTTAGGGTACGGGTTAGTGTTAGCGTACGGGTTAGGATTAAGGGACGGGTTAGGGTAAGGCTTCGGGTAAGGGTTAGGGTTAGGGTTAGGGTTAAGGTTAGGGTTAGGGGACGGGGACGGTTTAGGGAACTGGTTAGTGTACGACAACATTTTAGGGTGAGCGTACGTGTTACGGTACGGGTTTGTGTTAGCGTACAGGTTAGGATTAGGGGACAGGTTAGGGTAAGGCTTCGGGTAAGGGTTAGGGTTAGGTTTATGTTTAGGGTTAGGGTTAGGGGACGGGGACGTTTTAGGGGACAGGTTAGGGTACGACAACGGTTTAGCGTGAGCGTACGATTTAGGGTATGGGTTAGAGTTAGCGTACGGGTTAGGATTAGGGGATGGGTTAGGGTAAGGCTTCGGGTAAGGGTCAGGTTTAGGGTTAGGGTTAGGGTTAGGGTTAGGGTTAGGGGACGGGTACAGTTTAGGGGACAGGTTAGTGTACGACAACGGTTTAGGGTGAGCGTACGTGTTAGGGTACGGGTTAGTGTTAGCGTACGGTTTAGGATTAGGGGACGGGTTAGTTTAAGGCTTCGGGTAAGGGTTAGGGTTAGGGTTAGGGTTAGGGTTTGGGTTAGGGGTCTGGGACGGTTTAGGGGACAGGTTAGGGTACGACAACGGTTTAGGGTGAGCGTACATGTTAGGGTATGGGTTAGTGTTAGCATACGGGTTAGGATTAGGGATCGGGTTAGGGTAAGGCTTCGGGTAAGGGTTAGGGTTAGGGTTAGGGTTAGGGTGAGGGGATGGGGACGGTTTAGGGGACAGGTGACGGTACGACATCGGTTTAGGGTGAGCGTACGTGTTAGGGTACGTGTTAGTGTTAGCGTACGGGTTAGGATTAGGGGACTGATTAGGGTAAGACTTCGGGTAAGGGTTAGGGTTAGGGTTAGGGTTAGGGTTAGGGTTAGGGGACGGGGACGGTTTAGGGGACAGGTTAGGGTACAACAACGGTTTAGGGTGAGCATAAGTGTTAGGGTACGGGTTAGTGTTAGCGTACGGATTAGGATTAGGGTACGGGTTAGGGTAAGGCTTCGGGTAAGGATTAGGTTTAGGGTTAGGGTTAGGGTTAGGGGATGGGGAAGGTTTAGCGGACAGGTTAGGGTACGAGAACGGTTTAGGGTGAGCGTACGTGTTAGGGTATGGGTTAGTGTTAGCATACGGGTTAGGATTAGGGGACTGGTTAGGTTAAGGCTTCGGGTAAGGGTTAGGGTTAGGTTTAGGGTTAGGGTTAGGGTTTGGAGACGGGGACTGTTTAGGGGACAGGTTAGAATACGACAACGGTTTAGGGTGAGCGTATGTGTTATGGTATGGGTTAGTTTTAGCGTACGGTTTAGGATTACGGGACGGGTTAGTGTAAGGCTTCGGGTAAGGGTTAGGGTTAGGGTTAGGGTTAGGGTTAGGTGACGGTGACAGTTTAGGGGATATGTTAGGGTACGACAGTGGTTTAGGGTGAGCGTACGTGTTAGCGTACGGGTTAGTGTTAGGGTACTGGTTAGCATTAGGGGACGGGTTAGGGTAAGGCTTCGGGTAAGGGTTAGGGTTAGGGTTAGGGTTAGGGTTAGGTTACGGGGATGGTTTAGGGGACAGGTTAGGGTTCAACAACGGTTTAGGGTGAGTGTACGTATTATGGTACGGGTTAGTGTTAGTGTACGGTTTAGGATTAGGGGATGGGTTAGGGTAAGCCTTCGGGAAAGGGTTAGGTTTAGGTTAGGGTTAGGGTTAGGTTTAGGGGACAGGGACGTTTTAGGGGACAGGTTAGGGTACGACAACGATTTAGGGTGAGCGTATGTGTTAGGGTACGGGTTAGTGTTAGCGTACGTGTTAGGATTAGGGGACGGGTTAGGGTAAGGCTTCGGGTAAGGGTTAGGTTTAGGGTTACGGTTAGGGTTAAGGTTAGGGGACGGGGAAGGTTTAGGGGACAGGTTAGGGTTGCACAACGGTTTAGGGTGAGCGTACGTGTTAGGGTATGGGTTAGTGGTAGCGTACGGGTTAGGATTAGGGGACTGGTTAGGGTAAGGCTTCGGGTAAGGGTTAGGGTTAGGGTTAGGGTTAGGGGACGGGGACGGGGACGGTTTAGGGGACAGGTTATGGTACGAAAACGGTTTAGGGTGAGCGTACGTGTTAGGGTACGGGTTAGTGTTAGCGTACGGATTAGGATTGGGGACGGGTTAGGGTAAGTCTTCGGGTAAGCGTTAGGGTTAGGGTTAGGGTTAGGGTTAGGAGACGGGGACGGGGACGGTTTAGGGGACAGGTTAGGGTTCGACAACGGTTTAGGGTCAGCGTATGTGATAGGGTCCGGATTAGTGTTAGCGTACGGGTTAGGTTTAGGGGACGGGTTAGTGTAAGGCATCGGGTAAGCGTTAGGTTTAGGGTAAGGGTTAGGGTTAGGGTTAGGGGACTGAGAAAGGTTAGGGGACAGGTTAGGGTACGACAAAGGTTTAGGGTGAGCGTACGTGTTAGGGTACGGATTAGTGTTAGCGTACGGGTTAGGATTAAGGGACGGGTTAGGGTAAGGCTTCGGGTAAGGGTTAGGTTTAGGTTTAAGGTTAGGGTAAGGGTTAGGGGACCGGGACGGTTTAGGGGACAGGTTAGGGTACGACAACTGTTTAGGGTGAGCATACGTGTTAGGGTACGGGTTAGTGTTAGCGTACGGGTTAGGATTATTGGACGGGTTAGTGTAAGGCTCTGGGTAAGGTTTAGGGTTAGGGTTAGGGTTAGGGTTACGGGACGGGGACATTTTAGGGGACATGTTAGGGTACGACAACGGTTTAAGGTGAGCGTACGTGTTAGGGTACTGGTTAGTGTTAGGGTACGTGTTAGGATTAGGGTAAGGGTTAGTGTAAGGCTTCGGGTAAGTCTTAGGGTTAGGGTTAGGGTTAGGGGACGGGGACGGGGACGGTTTAGGGGACAGGTTATGGTACGAAAACGGTTTAGGGTGAGCGTACGTGTTAGGGTACGGGTTAGTGTTAGCATACGGGTTAGGATTGGTGACGGGTTAGGGTAAGGCTTCGGGTAAGGGTTAGGGTTAGGGTTAGGGTTAGGGTTAGGGTTAGGGGACAGGAACGGTTTAGGGGACATGTTAGTTTACGACAACTTTTTAGGGTGAGCGTACGTGTTAGGGTACGGGGTAGTGTTAGGGTAAGGGTTAGGATTAGGGGACGGGTTAGGGTCAGGCTTCGGGTAAGGGTTAGGGTTAGGGTAAGGGTTTGGTTTAGGGTTAGGTTACGGGGACGGTTTAGGGGACAGGTTAGGATACGACAACAGTTTAGGGTGAGCGTACGTGTTAGGGTATGGGTTAGTGTTAGCGTACGGTTTAGGATTAGGGGACGGGTTAGTGTAAGGCTTCGGGTAAGGGTTAGGGTTAGGGTTAGGGTTAGGGTTAGTGTTAGGGGTCGGCGACGGTTTAGGGGACAGGTTAGGGTACGACAACCGTTTAGGGTGTGCGTACGTGTTAGGGTACGGGTTAGTGGTAGCGTACGGTTTAGGATCCTGGGACGGGTTAGGGTAAGGCTTCGGGTAAGGGTTAGGGTTAGGGTTAGGGTTAGGGTTAGGGGACGCGGTGGGTTTAGGGGACAGGTTAGGGTACCACAACGTTTTAAGGTTAGCGTACATGTTAGGGTACGGGTTAGTGTTAGCGTTCGTGTTAGGATTAGGGGACGGGTTAGGGTAAGGCTTCGGGTAAGGGTTAGGGTTAGGGTTAGGGGACAGGGACCGTTTAGGGGAGATGTTAGGGTACAACAACGGTTTAGGGTGAGCGTACGTGTTAGGGTACGGGTTAGTGTTAGCGTACGGTTTAGGATTAGGGGACGGGTTAGTTTAAGGCTTCGGGTAAGGGTTAGGGTTAGGGTTACGGTTAGGGTTTGGGTTAGGGGTCTGGGACGGTTTAGGGGACAGGTTAGGGTACGACAACGGTTTAGGGTGAGCGTACATGTTAGGGTACGGGTTAGTGTTAGCGTACGGGTTAGGATTAGGGGTCGGGTTAGGGTAAGGCTTCGGGTAAGTGTTAGGGTTAGGGTTAGGGTTAGGGTTAGGGGATGGGGACGGTTTAGGGGACAGGTGACGGTACGACAAAGGTTTAGGGTGAGTGTACGTGTTAGGGTTCGTGTTAGTGTTAGCGTACGGGTTAGGATTAGGGGACGGGTTAGGGTAAGGCTTCGGGTAAGGGTTAGGGTTAGGGTTAGGGTTAGGGTTAGGGGACGGGGACGGTTTAGGGGACAGGTTAGGGTACAACAACGGTTTAGGGTGAGCATAAGTGTTAGGGTACGGGTTAGTGTTAGCGTACGGATTAGGATTAGGGTACGGGTTAGGGTAAGGCTTCGGGTAAGGATTAGGTTTAGGGTTAGGTTTAGGGTTAGGGTTAGGGGATGGGGAAGTTTTAGCGGACAGGTTAGGGTACGACAACGGTTTAGGGTGAGCGTACGTGTTAGGGTACGGGTTAGTGTTAACATACGGGTTAGGATTAGGGGAAGGGTTAGGTTAAGGCTTCGTGTAAGGGTTAGGGTTAGGGTTAGTGTTAGGGTTAGGGTTAGGGTTAGGAGACGGGGACTGTTTAGGGGACAGGTTAGAATACGACAACGGTTTAGGGTGAGCGTACGTGTTAGGGTACGGGTTAGTGTTAGCGTACGGTTTAGGATTACGTGACGGTTTAGTGTAAGGCTTCGGGTAAGGGTTAGGGTTAGGGTTAGGGTTAGGTTTAGGTGACGGGGACAGTTTAGGGGACATGTTAGGGTACGACAATGGTTTAGGGTGAGCGTACGTGTTAGCGTACGGGTTAGTGTTAGGGTACTCGTTAGCATTAGGGGACGGGTTAGTGTAAGGCTTCGGGTAACGGTTAGGGTTAGGGTTAGGGTTATGGTTAGGGTTAGGTTACGGGGACGGTTTAGGGGACAGGTTAGGGTACAACAACGGTTTAGGGTGAGTGTACGTATTACGGTACGGGTTAGTGTTAGCGTACGGGTTAGGATTACGGGACGGGTTAGGGTAAGGCTTCGGGTAAGGTTTAGGTTTAGGGTTAGGGTTAGGGTTAGGGTTAGGGGACGGGGACGGGGACGGTTTAGGGGACAGGTTAGGGTACGACTATGGTTTAGGGTGAGCGTACGTGTTAGGGTACGGGTTAGTGTTAGTGTACGGTTTAGGATTAGGGGATGGGTTAGGGTAAGGCTTCGGGAAACGGTTAGATTTAGGTTAGGGTTAGGGTTAGGTTTAGGGGACAGGGACGTTTTAGGGGACAGGTTAGGGTACGACAACGATTTAGGGTGAGCGTATGTATTACGGTACGGGTTAGTGTTAGCGTACGTGTTAGGATTAGGGGACGGGTTAGGGTAAGGCTTCGGGTAAGGGTTAGGTTTAGGGTTACGGTTAGGGTTAAGGTTAGGGGACGGGGAAGGTTTAGGGGACAGGTTAGGGTAGGACAACGGTTTAGGGTGAGCGTACGTGTTAGGGTATGGGTTAGTGGTAGCGTACGGGTTAGGATTAGGGGACGGGTTAGGGTAAGGCTTCGGGTAAGGGTTAGGTTTAGGGTTAGGGTTAGGGGACGGGGAAGGGGACGGTTTAGGGGACTGGTTATGGTACGAAAACGGTTTAGGGTGAGCGTACGTGATAGGGTCCGGATTAGTGTTAGCGTTCAGGTTAGGATTAGGGGACGTGTTAGTGTAAGGCTTCGGGTAAGCGTTAGGTTTAGGGTAAGGGTTAGGGTTAGGGGACCGGGACGGTTTAGGGGACAGGTTAGGGTACGACAACTGTTTAGGGTGAGCATACGTGTTAGGGTACGGGTTAGTGTTAGCGTACGTTTTAGGATTAGGGGACGGGTTAGGGTAAGGCTTCAGGTAAGGGTTAGGGTTAGGGTTAGGGTTAGGGTTAGGGTTAGGGTTAGGGGACGGAGACAGTTTAGGGGACAGGTGAGGGTATGACAAAAGTTTATGGTGAGCGTACGTGTTAGGGTACGGATTAGTGTTAGCGTACGGGTTAGGATTAAGGGACGGGTTAGGGTAAGGCTTCGGGTAAGGGTTAGGGTTAGGGTTAGGGTTAGGGTTAGGTGACGGTGACAGTTTAGGGGATATGTTAGGGTACGACAGTGGTTTAGGGTGAGCGTACGTGTTAGCGTACGGGTTAGTGTTAGGGTACTGGTTAGCATTAGGGGACGGG